>NW_015161450.1:348992-370331 GCF_001447785.1 Gekko japonicus
GGAATGAGAGATCTGCTATTATTTTGTCCCCAACAGAGGTGCAAGATTTCCAGAAATTCTGAAGCCATGGGGAGAGAATGGTTTTCATTTTTTAAAACAGGATATTTTAGGAAAAACTGAAACATGTGAAATACTTTTTGTATTACACCTAAACTTATTTTAGTGCTTTACCAACATAAGAATTCATAATTTGAAATTCAGCATATAAAATCGTATGATTTGGCATACTTATGAAGTTATAAAGCATAGGTATCTTTGTTTTCTACAAACAAAACTGCAAATATACTCAGTATTGAGACACAGCTGCAGACTGCTGCAGCGTATCCTACCTTAGCGCATATATCTTAGTTTCTGTCATCTGAGAGGCAGGAATAAAAATTGGAAATAGAAAACAAATTGCTTCATAAACCAACAAAAGTTTGGGCAGCAGCAGTACACATTATATATAGCATGGTAACTGTGGACAAAATTAGTCACACTGAAACAAGAAACAGATCCTAGGAAATATGATGTATAATGTCAGCAGTAATACAAAGGCATTGTCATTCTCTAGCACTATGGATTATTACTGTGGATTATTTATAAAAATATTTTTATGCTACATATTCCAAGTGAGCAAAACTTTGTCTTTAAAAGCACTTCTTGCATTCCATTGGAATCTGAAATGTTTATTTAGCATTCTCCAAATGTTTCAACTTTTCCATTAGAAAAATGGATGGGGTAAAATCAGAGGTCATTTCGTAGAAAAAGAGCTAGGGGAACTCATTAGCATAACTCATTAGCATATGCCACACCCCCTGGCCGCGGGAGTGCAAGGAAGCCCCACCAAGGCCCTCCCTGGCCACAGGGGGCGAGGCTTCATCGTGTGCCCCGCCCTCCGCACCTCACCCGGGGGAACTGCAATCCCCCACGTTCCCCCCTGAAATGACCTCTGGGGAAAATCCTTGGGGATGTGGGTGGGGAGAAACAGAATAATCCCTCCCCCCCCCAGAATTCCATTTAGTTCCCCAGGTCTTCAACCTCTGGATCCAGAACTCCAATTATACAGAAAGGTCTGTTGTACTGAATCACTGGTGGTGGAAAGGGCCATCAAGTCACAGCTGAATTATGGCGACCCCATAGGATTTTCAAGGCAAGAGACAAACAGAGGTGGTTTACCATCGCCTGCCTCTGCATAGCGACCCTGGACGTCCTTGGTGGTCTCCCATCCAATACTAACTGGGACGAACCCCCTGCATAGCTTCTGAGATCTGAGACCTCAGCCATCCAGATCAGACGGAATCATTAGCACATAATAAAAACGAACGTAAAATGACCTGATCGATTGATAAAGCACCTTAGACAAAGGATTAGGCTTACCTGAAATACCTGTAAAATCTGCCAGAGTTGGATCAAACATATCTGTAATTCCTAATGCAGGCAGAACCATTTTTAGGTCCAGGTGGTTTTGAATTCTGAACCTGAAAAGAGGGGGGGGGGTAGAAATTTACAGGTACCACTTACCAAGTTCCCCCGTTTTGGTTTACTCTTTACTGTAACCCTGCTGCTTGTGCAGATAAAACTGTGATGTTATAAGTTTAGAGAAAACTGTCTGTGCACTTTGCATTTTGTGTGCATCGTTAACATGAGGTGAGCCAGTTCTGGGGGGCCTAATTTTTTATTACCAGTGTGCCTGTTATATCCAGATAGTCTATTTAATTTTTGTTTGCACTTGCCCATGTTGTCATTCTGATAGAGATCCTCTACTGGGATGATGTTGTTAGGGATGGTTATTGAATGGGAAATTTATCCTGGGAGATTTTCATATGTTTTAAAAGGCAGCTTTTTGTCACAGCCATCAACTTGGAAACGCCTGAATTACTGTACATTACCCATCATATCTCAATATTTAGCACATGGATGAACAATGATGGCAAACTGTGGCAATCTACTATCCTGTTAGTACCAAAATGAAATATCATCCAGCATGGCCTATTGGAACATCTACAACAGAATACATATATATGCTGTAGAACAAGCAACCCATCTCCCCACAAAACTCACCACACTATTAACTATGGAACATCTGGATCATGAATTTCCATAGGGCAGTAAGCCTATCATTACTGTTAAGGTGAAACATGTATGCCATGTGACTTTTGCACCAGTTTGTCTATTGCTCTCTATGGGATCTCAGTATATTTTCAATGCTGTTCTCAGAATCTGTTAACACTTCCACTTTCAAACTTCTAGACCTTTTTCTAACCTATAGTCTTGCAAGTCTGTTGAATTGGCCTTGGGCAAGGCTTACAGTGGCCAGAGGCTGTGTCCTTTTTCATCCTATCTCAGAGGAAAACACTTTTCCTTTATCATTTTTCCTTTGCTCTCTAGCAGTCCAGCCATGACTCGAACATCCAGCATTTGGCATGCAACCTCTCATTCCTCCCTCCAAAACAATTATTCAGTCAGAAGGGGCCATACAAATGTATGTATGGTTATCATTTACCTTGGGAGAAATATATCCATCTTTGTTCTCCTCAAGCTGTTGGACCACACTGAGAAGATTTTGGCTGTGAGGTGTCTCTCAGTCTGGGCTAGTGTTGTTCTCTTGTCAGATGGAAGTATCACAAACATGCTGACATCCTCCCCCAAATAGGGCAATTCCACCACACTGATCCATTCCAGATGGTCTGTCAGGAACTCCCCTGATATTCAGAAAACAAACTGAGTGTTCAGTAGTCTTCAAGCAAAGGAGCAGCTATGTTGAAACAGCTAGTAAGTTTTGTTTTTATTAAAGGAGGTACAGAAAAATATACTTCCAGATCATGGATTTTGTCATACCTTGGATGGTAAAATAAGTAAAATTCATCAAAAGAATACAGATCAAAAGCCCATGTGAGCGGAAGTAATCTGTAGATACCATCTTTGGTCATAGGAGAGGACCAAAAGGAATCTCCCATGAAAACCGTAACTTATGACAGACTGTTGTTTACATTATATGCTCAGAATGTGTATGCCCACATTATGATTTTTATCTTAGGAATTCAGCATAAATGTGTCATAAGAACACTGGCCATATCCTTTGTTACTGTAGATTGTAAGCCCACACGCTGATGCTATACTTTTTTCCACATGATGTGCACTTTTTCACATGGATGGTTTTTCAGGTCATGTAAAAATTACATTAAACATACATGCGTAAACAAACCCTAGGCTTTGATTTTTCAGTAATACTTACAAGATTTTTTTTTAATCGTAAATGTGTACATGTAATCTGCCCATAAAATTTAGGGGGAAATATAAATTAGTTGGAATTAGTTCTTGGAAATCAGCTTCCTTTCTGCTTTGAAAAAAGAACAGCATGAGATGTTCAGGACAATATGAGGGATTTTGGGGAGCCCAAAATATTCCCTGAAGATTTACCTTTCTTGCACTTTTACCTCCCTGTGTGCAACCCTTCTTGGCTGCATTGACACCAGTTTTGCTTTTTCGGAAATCTTGCAGACAACATGATCCCAACCAACTGCCAGCAGGCCAGTGTTCCCTCTAAGCTGAGTTAGTGTGAGCTAGCTCAGCTTTTTAGGCTCCGGCTCACACATTTTTGTCTTAGCTCAGGAAGGAGGGCTCCAGAGCAAACTAATTCACAGAGCAGCCAGATCGCTTGCTCACAACTTTAATGCCATTAGCTCACAAAGTAGAATTTTGGCTCACCAGACTCCACAGCTTAGAGGGAGCATTGCAGCAGGCTATCACATCTCTCTACACACCCAATCAGATTTGGCTATGTAAATGTTATGAAACCAATTCAAAATGAGGACAATCCTTTTCTTTCATTCTAAATGAGTGCTGGAACGGGCTGCCATTCCATGAACATCTTTGCCTCTGCCCTCTCACACCACCGAAGAAGGAGCTATGTTCACAGTGGGTGAAAATGTCCACTGAAAGCTGTTTTCTTTCGACTCAGACTTAGTCTGAAATAATAAACCTATTAATTGTCGACTTTTAAGTTAGTACTTTCATTGGCATTCATGTTAACTGCTGTAATTATTTGTCTGTTCGTTGATGGATATGCCTGCCTTTCTCCCAGACAACTGGGATCCAAGGTGGGTAGCAGATTAAAAACCATGTAAAACATAGAAAGTTTGAAACACTGAACTATTAGAACTGCCAGCTTTATAAATGACGCTCATGAGAGATCTCAGCCCCCCAGCACACAGGAAAAGGAGAGCTTAACCCTTCAACTTCCATTGGTTTTGCTATCGATTTTTATATCCATTGATAAAGTACTGTATGGATTTTCCCTGTTTTATCAGTTTTCTTTGAAAACAGATTCAGGGGGGCAGCTGTGTCGGTCTGAAGCAGCAGAACAAAGTTTGAGTCCAGTGGCACCTTTAAGACATGCACATAGAAGTGTGCATGCATGCACACAAAAGCTTATACCTTGAATAAAACTTTGTTGGTCTTAAAGATGCTACTGGACTCAAACTTTGTTATCCGTTTTCTGACATGCTTACCATATCTAGACATTCTTTTAGTACCAGGCACTCTCTTTCACCATCCTTTGAGTCTTCCAGCAGCTGCTATGTTCGTCTTTAAATGTCTCCTATATATATTGTTTCTTTCGACCTTTTAACATTTTATATTTGGCTTGGCTTTTATTGTATATCCCACTTTGAGGACATCAATCATCCTCAACTAAGGCATGGACATCATCATTCCCTAGACATTATTTTAAAAGTCTTTTGCTTTCAAGCAGCCTCAATATTTTTTAATGTTCTGGTTTCATTACAATTCCATTATAGTGCAACTCAGGGCTCTTTTTGTAGAAAAAGCCCAGCAGGAACTCATTAGCATAATAGGCCACACCCAACAGCAGGAACTCATTAGCATATTGGACCACACCCCTGACAGTACAGCTCATTAACATATTAGGCTATACCCCCATGTTACCAGAAGTGTGGTCATCCAGCCACACCCACCTTTTGCTTCTTATTCTGTTTACCTTGCTTGTTGTCAAAACCCAGGGCCTTTTTTTGTAGCAGGAACCCCTTTGCATGTTAGGCCACACACCCATAATGTAGCCAATCCTAATGAGTTTCTGTTGTTGGGTGTGACCTATTATGCTAATGAGTTCCTGCTGGGCGTGGCCAACTTGGGAGCCAGCCGGAACTCCGTTCCTGTGCGTTCCTGCTCAAAAATAGCCCTGGTGCAACTGAAGGCTTTGCCTTGTTGGTGCAGAGGCCTGGTCAAAGAGCTGGACTGTCATCCATGCATGTTTGGGGAGGTGTGGGTGGGTGTGTCTGTCCCTTTACTACCCAACATGTCTGGTGGAACTTATTGTGCCACATGGATGGTGTTCTTTGGATGGAGTGATTGCATCCAACTTGATGTAAGCACAATTCGTAATTACC
Source organism: Gekko japonicus (assembly GCF_001447785.1). Taxonomy (NCBI): domain Eukaryota; kingdom Metazoa; phylum Chordata; class Lepidosauria; order Squamata; family Gekkonidae; genus Gekko; species Gekko japonicus. The sequence goes on from NW_015161450.1 coordinate 354,383, forward strand.
GTAATTTACTTCGGCACTGAGATACATGGTTGGCACTTTCAGGGCGAAGCCCTCTGTGGTGGTAAAAGTCAAAGGCTGAGTATCTGTAAAGGTGAACTTCCTTTTCCAAGTGCTTTTGAAGTACATGGTGCTCACCAAAGCTATCTGGTTGAGAGGGGAATCAATGGTTTCCAAGGGCAGGGAATTTGATTCTCCATCTACAAAAGACAGAGAGTACAGTAATTAAGTACTGGCAAAGCAAAACTGAATATAACCCGTTTATCTGGAGTTGGCAACTCTGGGTTGGGAAATTTCTGGAGACTTGGTGGTGGAGCCTAGGGAGTGCAGGGTTTGCGGAGGGGAGGAACCACAGCAGGGTATAATCCCACAGAGTACTATAGCTTTGGGAAAAGTGCAGAAAAGGGCAACTCGAATGATAAAAGGGTTGGAACACTTTCCCTATGAGGAAAGGTTAAGGCGCTTAGGGCTCTTTAGCTTGGAGAAACGACGACTGAGGGGTGACATGATTGAGGTTTATAAGATTATGCATGGGAAAGAGCAGGTAGCGAAAGAGGTACTTTTCTCCCTTTCTCACAATACAAGAACTCGTGGGCACTCCATGAAACTGCTGTCAGGTTAGAACGGATAAAAGAAAGTACTTCTTCACCCAAAGAGTGATTCACACATGGAATTCACTGCCACAGGAAGTGGTGGCGGCTACAGGCATGGACGGCTTCAAGAGGGAATTAGATAAGCATATGGAGCAGAGGTCCATCAGTGGCTATTAGCCACAAGGACTCTGGGGCAAGTGATGCTCTGTCTTCTTAGTGCTTGGGGGGGCTTCTAATGTCCTAGCCCCACTGGTGGACCTCCTGATGGCACTGGTATTTCTGGCCACTGTGTGACAGAGTGTTGGACTGAATGGTCCTTTGGCCTGATCCAACATTGGCGTCTCTTATGTTCTTATGAATCCACCTTCCAAAGCAGCTATTTTCTCCAGGTGACCTGATCTTTGTAGTCTGGAGAAGGGAGGGAGAGATGAAAAAGGTAAAAGACAGGAGGAAAGGAAGGTAAAGCTGGAGAGTTGAGCAAAAGAAAGAAAGAAAGAAAGAAAGAAAGAAAGAAAGAAAGAAAGAAAGAAAGAAAGAAAGAAAGAAAGAAAGAAAGAAAGAAAGAAAGAAAGAGAAAATGCTGAGAAGGGGTGTAGAAAAGAAAAGGAGGGAGGGGCCAGAGTCTGCCAGGGGGAGAAACAAAGAGAACTAGTTTGGTGAGTGGAAGAGAAGAAAAGTGGAGAGGCTGCAGGGACTGTCAGGGGGAGGCAAGGAGGAACAGTGAGAGGGAATGAGGAAGTGACATTCCCCCTCCCATGAGTCACACTCTCAACCATCAAGGTTGCTGCACGAATAACAATAAGGAGTTGAGACCAATATACACTGTGGTCCTGGGAGGAATAATTTGTTCAAAATGTACAAGATAGACAGGCAGGCAGGCAAATATTGGCTAGTGATTCTAGGCCCCAAGGAGGCTCGGTTCGCTGCTACCAGGGCCAGGGCCTTTTCGGTGGCGGCTCCAACCTGGTGGAATGAGCACCCGGAGGAGATCAGGACCCTGCGGGATCTGGTACAGTTCCGCAGGGCCTGCAAGACGGAGCTCTTCTGCCAGGCTTTTAATTAGGAGCCGCCCACCACTACCACCAACTATTACCATTAGCAACATCAGGGGTAGTGATAGGCCCTATATGAAGATCGAGCCATAGTATCATGATCATCACCGAATCGGGTTATATCCACAGTACGCCATCTTAAATCTGTCCGAAGGACTAGTATTACTGAGAACTTTAATTGTATTATATGGTTGTTTTATCGTGTTTTTATGTTTTATATTTTATATATTTAATTGTGAGCCGCCCTGAGCCCGTTCGTGGGGAGGGCGGGATAGAAATTTGAAATAATAAATAAATAAAAATAAGGGGGATACTCTCGTCTTTCCTAAGCTTTGTCCATTGTCTATCTTTACCTGTTGACTTCAACAAGCTGCAATGCAAAGGACAGGAGAAGTAGCAACGAAGGTGGCAGGGGCAGACTGAGAAGTTTTAATGGTCCAGGAACAAGACCAGCTGAGTGGCCCCTGAGGTGCTGCAAGCCAGCATTACGGGGGCCACTCAGTTCAGACCCTTCCAGCAGTCCCTGCGACAGTCTTTAGCTCACTCATTGTCTCCTATGGGAGGCCACCAGTGAATGACATTCAGTCATTTTTGCCACTTGAAGGATCTGAACCCAGCATCTCTTGCAGTAGAGGTGGAATTACTGGGGCTTGGGTCTACTTGTTCCTGGCTGCCAGCAGCCCTTCAGGGCAATGGCCCACAAGTCACTGTCCTAGTAAGTTAAATGGCCAGTCCACCCTTAGAGGGCATGACCCTCTCCTACAGAGGATCCCTGTACTGTCTTGTTTTACTGTGGGTACCAAAATTTGGGTGTCCAGTGATTTGCTTGACTTGGAACTCACAACACCCGTGCATTGAAAAGCTGCACATTAGAAGGTGGGGGTGGGATTCTAGATACTTTACCTCCAGTGTTTGCAGCAATCCACTCATTTATCTGAGCTGCAGTCCTGTTAGGCTCGCTGAAGTTAGTGTGTCGCACTGTGTCATTTGCCCAAAGTGCAGCATATCGAACGAACTGAGGTGAAAGACACATTCCAGTTTGAATAAAGAGGACACAGGACAGCTGGACTACGGTCTCTCGGCTTGAGTTGCTCCCCTCTTTATATAGCGTGGGCACGCCTCGATCCGCTGTGAGCAAAAAACACCCCTGTGACAATTGCTCTCTTCCAGAAGAGAGAAGATATAATGCTAAATGCAATGCCAGCATTCATTTCAGAGGATGAATAAAGGGAAAATCATATTTCCCCCATCACTTACCTGCTGTAACCTTTCTAGCCATTTCCCCCCTAACTTGTTGAGTTTCACATCCTTAATTTAATGTCAATGTGTCTAAAAGCAAACACGCATTGCTTATATTAAAAATATGTTTTTTTTCGGGGGGGGGGGGAACTCCTTAAAAATGCTGTAGTAATATTAATTCCAGAATGTAGCTTTCTAAGAGTCAAGCAAGACAGTATTTTTGTGCGCTTGCCTGGAAGTCATGGTTGACTTCTGGTGACCCCTACTGGGGGCTTGGACATTTTTCAGAGAGGTGGCTTGATATCGCCTGCCTCTGAGTTCTAGCCCTGATATTCCTTGGTGGTCACCCTTCCAAATATTTGCCAGAGTTGACCCTGCTTAACTTCCAAGATCGGGCTTGCCTGGGCTATCCAGTTCACCAGAAGGAGTTCACCACAAGGACTTGCAGCCCATACTGTATATGCAGCCAGACATATACCCAGCTCTTGTATAAAAAGAAGAAACAGGCCCGGTTCTGATTGTGATGTGGTTCAGGGAGAAGGGAGGGGCTCCTGCCTCCCCCCTGTGCTGTTTTTGGCAGCTGAAACAACGGGGATATGTGTGTTATATCTGCAGGCTGCACGTGCACTGAACACTTGCAGCCTCCTGATGAGGCAAAAAAGGCCTGTCCCCACCACTCCCGGGTCATTTCAGCTGCATGGGAGGAGGCACGAGGCAGGAACCCCTCCCCCCTGCTGCCGTCCCAATCAGAATTGGGCCTGTTTACACTTTTTTACAGAGGAGTTGCCACTGAAGCAGGCAGCTGCAATACGGTTGCAAACACATGTCAAAAGTGGTTTGTATGGCAATTAGAGACATGGAGAGGACTTGTTACTACACCTACCAGGGTCTTACTTTTGGGACTAAAATATCATCTTCCATACAAAGAACAGTACTTTAAATATCTGTATGTGATTTCTGTTTATCTCCCTGTCTCTACATTTGATGCTAAAAACATAAAAGTATTAGTCTTTTGATGTTATGCCCTTGATGAGACTCAGGTTGAGTCCCCTGCCCCGATGCTGGGCTTGGGTTCCCAAGCCGCTCTCAGACTTCCTGGCTGTTGCACCCAACTCCCACCTGCCAGCGTGTTGCCAATCTCTGAGTACCCCACCAGCCGGGCCAGGCACTGCCCCCCTGGTGGTGCACCACTTCCGGTCTGGCCATGATTATTCCAGCTGAACCATCGGAAGTACCCTGCTGCCATCCTGACTCTGCGGAGCAGCCCAAGTGGCTACAGATGTATTAGTGGTCTGGCTCCAATTCTGCAAGCAATTTCCTCATCAGTTGGAGCCGGTGTTCCCTCTAAGCTGAGTGAATGTGAGCTAGCTCACAGTTTTTTAGCCTCCGGCTCACACACTTTTGTCTTCGCTCAGGAAGGATGGCTCCAGAGCAAACTGACTTATATAGTAGCCAAATCACTCACTCACAACTTTAATGCCAGTAGCTCACAAAGTTGGATTTTTGCTCACAAGACTCCACAGCTTAGAGGGAGCGTTGCCTCCCAGCTCTTGTCAGCCTCTTTATGATGTGACTCCTCTGTTCTTTCAGCCTATCTTAGGTCCCGTTCACACTAGGCGATTTGGGCCGGGAGCGGGACAGTTCGGGGGCGGATCAAACCGGCGCGATCACACCACAACATCTGGGAAGCGTCGTGCTGCCGTCCCCGAACTGGCCCTTCCCCGCGAAAATCCGCCTCAACTTGCAACCACCTACCTTGGTGGTTCAAGGGGAAGCGGCGCGGCAAGCTGGGCGTTTGATCGCCGGCGCGTCCTTGCGCCGGCACAACCCCGGCCCGTAGCCGAACTGCGCATGCTCCGACATGCGCAGTTCGGCCGGCTCCCGGTCAGGGCCGTGTTTTCTCCCCGGCGTTTGATCGTGCCAGGGAGAAAAGGCACCGCGGCCAGGGGATCCGTGGGATCCCGCCGCGGTGTCTCAACGTTGGCGCGGCTTTTAAAAGCTGCGCCTTTAGAGGCTTTCCCCCTGCCGTGTGGCAGGGGCCTTAGCTTACTTCTGCATTGTCATTTTTGTTGCTCATTTGTCCCTAATTGCTTCAGGGGTTCCCCCCCCCCAATGTGTTTTGCTCTCTCTAGTAGTCCCAGAGGGAGCAAAACACATGTGGAAAAGGGGGAAGGGGACCCAAAGCAATAGGGACAAACAACAAAAATGACAGTGCGGAACAGGACCAGAAAAGAGAATGGAGTTGACAGGAACCATGTGTAATGTGTAATGAGACCCTTAGGTTCAAATCCCCCCTCAGCCATGTAAGATTGCTGAGTGATCCTGGGCTACTCACTCACTCACTCTCTCAGGCTAAATGACCTCACAATCAGTGTTCCCTCTAAGCTGAGTTAGTGTGAGCTAGCTCAGTTTTTTAGCCTCGGGTTCACACATTTTTGTCCTGGCTCAGGAAGGATGTCTCCAGAGCAAACTAACTTATGCAGTAGCCAAAGTGCTCGCTCACAACTTTAATGCCAGTAGCTCACAAAGTAGAATTTTTGCTCACAAGACTCCACAGCTTAGAGGGAACATTGCTCACAATGCTGTTGTTGTGAGGGGAAATGGCGGCGGGGGGGGAGAGAATAAAGCTGTAAGCTGTTTTGGATCCCTGCTGGAGATAAAAGTGGAGCATAAATAAGAAAGCATCCAGCCCGATGAAGAAATGTTCTGGAGAACTCGGAAGCTCGAAGGCCGTTTGGGGATGTTTTGGTTGGTCCTAGTAAGAAGTGTATGACATTTGTTTTCACAGCTGGGACGTTACCATGAGGGTCGCTGTATCCCAGAGCGTGCTCCAGTTGTGCAGACGTGTTCCCTTTGGCTCCAAGCTGAAGAAGTCCCAAGGCAAGTGAGATGCTTGCGGGGGAAACGAGGAGGTCAGTTTTGTTCTCCAGCGCTGCTAAGTGCTGGTATAGGGTGAAGGCAAACTCCGCTTTCAGGTGCTTTGGGTTCTCATCGTGCTCACAGCTTCCAGCATTTGAGTAACAAAACAGCAAGAGGAAGGTAGTGATGGAAACGGACTGCATGAAGGCAGAGTGCTGGTGTTGCCAAAAGGTGTCACACCTGCAGCCGGCAATGGGGAAATTCGTGTTACTGACAAAATGGAGAATGTGCAATAGCAAAAAGTCTCCTGCGTCCAACTTGTGTGTCAGACGTAAGTAAAGCTTCTTAGACCATTCAGTTGGTCAGACAGTATTTTACTGATTCATTTACTTCCTTTGTAGCCCACTTTCTCACTGAGACTCAAGGTGCATTACAAAATTAAAATTGCCTCTTTTTTCCCATAGACATTATAACCACAACACTGTTCCCTGTAAAAAATAACCTCTGGAACAATGCCATTTTACGCATTCTATAGAACAGTAAGAGTATATACTGCAAGGCGTTCACTTTGGGGCGTAATGGAAGAGTCAGCAAAATCTCAAAATCTACAAATCTCTTTGACACAGATCACTAATTGTCAGCAGTGTGTTATAGTTGTTAGAATGATAGTCTGGGCTTGGGGAGACCCGGGTTCAAATCACCACCCTGCCAAGAAGCTCACTTAGTGACCCTCCGCTAATCACTCTCTCTCATCCTCCACTAATCACTCTTCTCTCATCCTAAACTATTTTACAGGGTTGTTACAAAGGGCGATTCTGCACTGACTTTTCCCTCTCTTGTTTTATGAAACCCACGTTGGAACAGAAATTCCCCTCTGCCTTGCATGCTGCTTTCACTTTCTTTGATCATCAGGTTTTATGGGTACCCTCTACAGTGCATGCCGCTTTCACTTTCTTTGATCATCGGGTTCTTATGGTACCTTCTGCATAAATTTATGGCCGTTTTATGGCTGTTCAGGGGTGACTTTGCAGTTAGTACAGCATTGGCTGGTATCTGAATGTGGTTTTGAGTTGCACCTTTTCCTGAGTGTTGAGAAGATGTGGAACAAATGCCAGATGCAGAATCACCCAAAGATAAAATGGGGAGGGGAATCATACATGCCGGCCTGAGCTTCTTGGACAGTGTAGGATGGAATATAAAATAACAAGCACTATGAAAGGAAGGACGGCTATTTGTGCAAATTATTTCTCAGTCTCAGGGATCTGTTCTTTGAACACATAATATGGGACACAACAGATGCAAAACTCTATGAAAATGGACTTCAAATCTAGAGAGAGAAAGAAACAAAGATGTATCCAAACTAATTTGATAAATATTATGTAAGTAACCCATTAGATCTAGTTAGTAACCAACAGCCTGATTTTATGCATGCTTACCCAAGTAATACCTATGAAACTCAGTGAGACTTTTTCCCAAGTAAGTCCATTTCGGATTTCTTCTCATTTTCTTAGTTACTCATTGCATCACACAATTCAGGAATGGGCTGCATTATTCACAGACTAATGTCAGCTTGCTCTTTTGAAATGCTTTGCAATAAAATTGCCAAGCCTATGCACAGTAACAGGAGGTTAAAATATTTTTTTGCAATTTTTTAGAATAACAAAACCTACACACACTGAGATTTAAAAGGCTCCAGCGGTTCTTTCTGTGCAGTGCAAAGGCACGCATCGAGAAACATGCACTTCAGAACTGTCCACACACTTCAATGCCCCTTCTGCCTTTTGCTCTAGAGAGCCACTGAGCTCCTACAATTTTACTCACCGTAAGCTGAGCGGGGCTGTTTTCTGCTGCCCTTCGGTCATGTCCAGCAGCTCGTCCTATGTTCAGATCCAGGTCTCTCCCCTTCTTTAATATGTAGCGGAGTGGGGTCTTAGTCATAAGACCGCACTGAAAGGGATAGTCAAGGATCATGGTCTCTGTCGGCGATGTCCGTACCACTCTGTCCAAATTCCTGTCGGGCTGTATATGGAGCCAGGCAAAGAGGCACACCGCGTTAGCCGGCAAATCCCAGGCAAAGAACAAGAAGGTACTGATGGAGGAAAGAGCCAGCAGGTACGGTTCAAGGAGGCGTGTGACCTGCTGCTACTAATAGAAAGGATCACCTGCTGGTATCTATTCCCTCCCCCTCTTTTTAACACATTCCTGAGATTTCTTGTTCACAAGTGGAGGGAGAATGCTGTGCCCAAGCAGACCAGGCACGGAGTTTATTTGACATGTTTATCTCCGGCTACCACGGACCGGATTAGCCCCAGGGATCCTCACCCCAATTCCCGTTTTTAGTCTATGTATTAGGGAACACTGGGAAATAGATTATCCTCCTGAATGACCATTACTGGTCTTCACTTCCGGCTAATCATTTTTTTAAAGAGAAGAAATGGATGGGGATTCATGTCAGATAGGTGCTAAGATACCTTGTCAAATGTCTTCACGGGATAGACTAGGTGGCATCAAAGCAAACACCCAGAGGGGCTAGCTGCATGAAAGGGTCCAACTACCACATCTTCTCCACACACACACACCCTTTTAGTTACTAGGGGGATCTTGTCAACTTCATCCAGAAGCTTGTTGGTTGATGCTGATATGATAAAGATATGTTTTAAACTGAGATACCCAATGGATTGTCAAGCAGGACAAATGTGGAAGGAATTCCCTTACAGGTGTGATGGGGAGGGGCCGTGGCTCCGTGGTAGAGCATCAGCTTGGCATGCAGAAGGTCCCAGGTTCCATCTCTGGCATTTCCAGTGGAAAGGATCAGGTAGCAGATGATGTGCAAGACTTTTGTCTGAGACACTGGAGAGCCATGGCCAGATTAAACAGACAATCCTGACTTCATGGACTACGGGTCTGATTCCGTATAAGGCACCTTCATGTGTGTTCCTGTGTGACTTTGGGTCTTTTCAGTCATTACAGGGTACAGAGGTTGGGTCTGGGGTCCTGTAGAGCAGCACATGTGACTTATAGGTTCTCTTAAATTCCTGTGCGTGCTCATCTTAATTCAGATTGACTGTGACATATTGAGGAGGGGCTTCAGCCTTCCTCCCAGTGCTGTTTGCCTGATCTGCGATGGTCCTGGGAGGTCTACTGTTTGGCCCACTGGGGAAACCGATATATACACCCACATATCACATGAAGATGCAACGAGCATGAAATTGAGCAAACTTCAGAGGACTGCGGAAGACAGGAAGGCCTGGCGTGATCTGGTCCATGGGGTCGAGAAGAGTCGGACACAACTGTGCGACTGAACAACAACATCACATGAACATGTAAGGACATGGGTTTTCCCCGACAGGCCCAAACGGTGCCCCTTGTGACTTTTTCAGGTCAAGTAAAGGGTGTGAGGGGGAGCTGAAGTCCCTTCTTCGCACATATAGTCATGATCTGCATCGGGCAGTACACGCCATGTGCCTAAGATAAAGCACATTTGAAAGTAGTGCAGACATAGTAGTCCTACAGAAACAGGATAACTCTTAATACCAGGTAAAGAAAGACAAAAAAGCAGAAGTCATTTCGGGGGGGATCGCGGGGGATCGCAGTTCCCCCGGGTGAGGTACGGGTGGGCGGGGCACATGACGAAGCCCCGCCCCCTGCTTCCGGCCACCCCGCTTCCGGCTCTCATTCAGCCAGGAGGAGGCAGGAGAAGAAGGAGGGTAAGTTGCTTCCTCCCTGCCTCTCCCCACCCCTGCCTGCCTGGGGCCAGGGAGGGCCTTCATGGGGCTACCTTGCACTCCCGCTGGCCTTGCAGGTCCACCGCAGGGCCCCTCATGGGGCTCGGCAGTGGAGCTGCAAGGCCGGCAGCGGCGAGGACTGTTGGGGGCAGGGTGTGTGGCCTTATGACACACTTCCGGTGATGTCAGGGGGTGTGGCATATGCTAATGAGTTATGCTAATGAGTCCCCCTAGCTCTTTTTCTACGAAACGACCCCTGCAAAAAAGTATTTCTTCACTGAACTCACGCCAACTTATCGTGACCTGGATGGCTCAGGGTAGCCCAGTCTCATCAGAGCTTGGAAGCTAAGCAGGGTCAGCCCTGCTTAGTCCTTGGATGGGAGGTCACCAAGGAAGCCCAGGGTTGCCACGCAGAGGCAGGCAAGGGCAAACCACCCTCTGTTTGTCTCTTGCCTTGAAAATCCTATGGGATCATCATATATCGGTTGTGACTTGAAGACACTTTCCTCCACCACCATGCTAACTTAGGCCGTTCCCCTTGCTTCCCCTTGCACTGGCCAAAGCTAATCGGGCTCCTGTCCTTGCTGCGCAGCAAGCTGGCCCCACGATAACAGAGGTGAAAGTATAATGAAGAGAACCACCCTGACATCTTACAGCAATTGCACAATGGCTGTTCATCCAATCAAAAATGGTTTTCCTGCGACCTTCACCCAGGAACTTCACAGAAACATCGCCACTGTATGGCTTGCAAGGTAACCCGTTCCACTCCCCACACACATAGACCATGGCCATTGAAGGGGCTGCAGTGAGAAACAGGGCATCCCTTCTGTGACTTCCTCAGACTTCCTTTTTTGTAGGGGTATTACAGAAAAGCATTGTGAGATGAGAATTAACGCCTTTAGGAAATGGGGCCAGTTCCCCTTCTCAGCTTTTACCCTGTTTGCAGTCCATTTCTTCAATGTACAATTGATATGAATAGCCATCTACAGAATGGAACTAGCGTCATCATGAAACGGCATCATGCAGAGGCACTTTAACGCATCAGGGCCCATCACAAATAATCTGGCTAAAGGTTGTGGTGGCTGGAGATCTCCTGAAATTACAACTGGCCTCCAGACGACAAAGATCAGTTACCCTGGAGAAAATGTCTGCTTCAGAAGGTGGAATGTATTGAATGAATGAATGAATGAATATTATTTGCAAAGACCAATAGTCATAAAAGTACATTCTTATAAAAACCAAGGGGATTCATTCCAGCACAGGAAATATGTTTACTTATAAAACCTCAAAATATTTATGCAATATAACAGTCTTGGATTATACCCTGTTGAAGCCCCTCCCCCACCCTCCCCAGGCTCCACCCCCCAAATCTCCAGGTATTTCCGAACCCAGAGCTGGCATCCCTATTCATAATTCTGCACTGAGCTTCTCTAAAGCCCAAATCACATGTTTCCCTGCTGGTGTGCTTGCAGCTGAGAACTTGTGATGAAGCCTCTCTACACTGTGGACTTACTTAAGCTGAAGCCACGTCCCTTTCTTTGGGCTGAAATACCTCCAATATTCCAATCCGCTAAGGTAGAAAAAGCCTCCTCCCCCAGACAGGTGTAAAAGAGTGACTAGAAACTTTGCTTCACAGGCTAATAGACTTAAGCACAATTCTTGGACAGACAATATTTTTACCGCAACTCAATCTCAACTGACGTGGACTGGTACCAACAGTAATAAAATTGCTGTTTTCCATTAGAAGGATCCAGATACAAGAAGATCCCATACCGGAGACTAACTTCACAGCCCATTCACCCACAATGACAGGCATAACTCACATCCCCATGATAGGACCTCTGAGGGCCTCACACATTCCTCAGTACAAATAAGTCTGCAGGTAAATTCAGGGCTCTTTTTGTAGAAAAAGCCCAGCAGGAACTCATTAGCATAATAGGTCACACCCAACAGCAGAAACTCATTAGCATATTAGGCCACACCCCCAACAGCACAGTTCATTAGCATATTAGGCCACACCCCATGTCTTCCCTTGACTTGCCCAGGTGCCCCACGGCTGTGGGATGCCTGGCAAGCCGGCCCTTAAATGCCTCCCCAATCCTTCCAGTCCCCCCCCCGGCCCGCCCGCTTCGGAGTCGCTGGGGGTCGCTCTCCAGGCCTTCCCTCTGTAGCCACGCACGCAGAGGTTTTAGCTGTAGTGGGCGTGGCCAACTCTGAAGCCAGCCGGAACTCCATTCCTGTGCGTTCCTGCTCCAAAATAGCCCTGGATACCATCAATAATGCATGTGTTGTACAAGGCAAAGGTCTCGTGTTCACTTTTTCTTCTTCTGTTAATAGGTTCACAATCAGAGTTCCCCTGTCTGAGGCATTGTAATCCCACCAGGGGTACACTGGAGAAGGCCAAGCTCTTTGAGCCAGCATGGCAAGAGCCAATCAGTTCAGACCTGGACATCTGTATTGACAACAGGTGAGCATCCTCCTCCACTGCTGCCAACCAGCAGGAGTGCAAGAAGAGGGAACTGGTGAGTTGCACTGATCATCGTTGCCACCAAAGGGTCCAAGCCATGAAGCTCCTGCAGCACCGGTAGAGCTACTGGGGCTCACTCCTGGCCACTGGTGGCCTTCTATAAAAGTGGCCCACCACCGATAAGTGAAATGGACAGTCCACCCCGAATAACAATGGCCAAATCAGAGTGGCAACTGTAAACAGGCATTCCAGGGCTTGCTCAGACCATTCCTACTCTCCATCACGTCCATCTTCCCTGCCCAATTGGATCTACAACCTAATCCCCTTGCTGTCATTCTTGACATGGTCACAGAACATGGGTTATCATGGACTTGTGCAGCATCATCATTGTGGCACAAGATGTTATCAAGGGGTAAAAGGCTGAACCCCATGGGTTCCCAAGGCTGATGTACACAAGAAGACAAACTTTTTCAGAACAACATGTTCAATCTACAGGCAACACAACACTCTAAAATCATGCAATAAAAACAAGAAAACTAGTTTAACTATCTAGTATGCTTCTGAGACCTGCATTAGATGGCACAGACTTTAAGTTCAAGAGTCAAAGGCCATAGCCTATGTGTTCTCTGCATTGCTGTCTATTAGTCAGCCAGGACTCAGCAACTGTAAGGACTTCTCAGAAGGAGAGCCTCAGGAAATCAGCTCTGAACCAGCAGAAACCAGCAAGCAAGAAGATGAGCTCCAGGCTTGTCAGAACTCACAGCTGACAGTGGATGCACAGCCACCAGCACCTTCCAGCCCTGTTCCAACAGATGAGACCCAGGTGGTCATTACCAGCCCTCCAGTTTCACCCACACCCTTTGAGTACTGGAGATGAAGGCTTAGAATGGAGCTCCAGGAGTGAAGACAAAGTGCACATCTCCTGGCCTGATGACAGCTATTTGCTAATGATGAGTAGCTGCAGGGTTACTCCAAAGCAGCTGGCTGCAAGTAATACCTGCCAGCGGAGATGCCTATAAATGCCAGTCAAGGGAGACTGCTCAAAGTGGAAGCAACAAGTCACCAACTGCCTGAATCTGCAACCACAACTCTGGATTCTGCTTTCCTTCTCTGACCTTGGCCTTCTTCTCTCCCTGCCCTTGTGAATGACTTTGAACTGCTAGACCTTGCTTTCTGGACCATGCTCTGAACTGGAGTCTGCTCTCTGGTATCTGTTCTTCTGGACTGAATCTTAACTCTGACTTTGGACTCTGACTTAGCTTGATCCTAGACACTGACACTATTGTAATATGAGCATACCCAGGGGTCATTTCGTAGAAAAAGAGCTAGGGGAACTCATTAGCATAACTCATTAGCATATGCCACACCCCCTGACATCAGGGGCCCGGCAGTGGACCTGCAAGGCCAGTGGGAGTGCGAGGAAGCCCCGCCAAGGCCCTCCCTGGCCCCAGGCAGGTAGGGGTGGGGAGAGGCAGGGAGGAAGCAACTTACCCTCCCTCTTCTCCTGCCTCCTCCTGGCTGAATGAGGGCTGGAAGCGGGGCGGCTGGAAGCAGGGGGCGGGGCTTCATCATGTGCCCCGCCCCCTGCACCTCACCTGGGGGAACTGCGTTCCCCCGCGATCCCCCCCGAAATGACCTCTGAGCATACCATAGTCCAGCCCTTTAGTCTATCAGTATCTAAGCTAGCTTCCTTTCTCCAGGCTCTTAGCTCAATTATAGTTTTTTTTTTTGGCAAAGTAGCCAAAGATGATGACATCCAATCAGGACACATTCTTGCTGGAACTTTCTAGAAAATTACCTCATCCCTCCTGATTACCCACTCCTATTCTGCTCTGGCCTTGAAGATGATAAGAACTATGTAGGCAGAGAAACCCCATTAGCAACACCTGCGAAATGGAATAAGCCCATTACTATTAATGTTAACCCTTGAGAGGAATCGGGGTGCTTTGCCTCATACTTGTATTACCAGCGCAGGGAGCCTTCTTTCTTCTTCCTCATCAGAAAGGTGTGTTCAATTGTGGGAGGATAGAGCACTAGGCAAGATATTGAAAGCAGCTGACAATCACCTTCTCTCCAGGAGGAAGGTTTGATCAAGACTAAATTGTCAGTTTCCAACAGCTCTCTCTTTCAGACCCCTTCACGCTCTTCTTGGGGGTCTCCTTTCCCACCTCCGACCCAGTGACCACTCCTCCTGACTCGACCTTGCATAGCTCTTGAACCAGACCCTGCTTTGCTATTGTCACCTCTTGGACTGCCTCTGACTATGAACCTTGGATTTGCAATACCTCACCCATGACTGATCCTTGGACTGCTTGACTCTGCCTTTGGACTGCCTCTGAATCTGTTTGTATCAAAATCCTGCACTGGTACTCAACCCTTGGACTGGCCTCTGACCACACTCTTTGGCTAACCACTCACCCTGCGTCACACTCGGCCCCAGTGAGCAGCCCTTAGGAGGCTTACACCTTCCATCCCTCTGTCAGGGGGCAACCTGATAGCTCTTGAACCAGACCCTGCTTTGCTATTGTCACCTCTTGGACTGCCTCTGACTATGAACCTTGGATTTGCAATACCTCACCCATGACTGATCCTTGGACTGCTTGACTGCCTTTGGACTGCCTCTGAATCTGTTTGTATAAATATCCTGCACTGGTACTCAACCCTTGGACTGGCCTCTGACCTCTTTGGCTAACCACTCACCCTGCGTCACAATCTGCCTATGGGCCATGACACTCGGCCCCAGTGAGCAGCCCTTAGCAAGCCTACACCTTCCATCCCTCTGTCAGGGGGCAAGCCTTCTTCCTCCTTCCCTCTCCTCCTCTGCTGGGGGGCAGTGGGTATATATGGGACAGGGCCCATTTTAGCATCCCAGTACCCCCACTGGGAAGCATGGCACCTAATGTAGCAGGGGACCAGGGAAGTTCTCTGTAGGCGGCCACCACTCTAGTACAGATCTCCTTTGGAGGGCCCAGAGCACCCACCCGACCCCTTAGGTCCACTTTTTCCCAGTAGGTTTCACTTTATTTGTGACTGAATGAGCCGTGAGGACCAGTCAGAATAATAAACAATTTTTATTAAAGAGATCTAGTAATAACTGGTTTTCCAGCAATTGGTAGAATAATGAGAACAGTAAAGGTAGGTGAACAAACAAAACAAAACATCTTAACACGTCTATCTAGACTGTTCCTAGCTGTCTCTTGCTGACTGGCTTCAAGCTGACCCACTCCTTCTGGATGAGGGATCCCTCTGTCTGTTGCAGCCTCTCCTAAGCTCTGGTCCCTAGGAGTGAACCACCTCCCACTTTGAATGAGGCCTTTTATCCCTTCTTCCCAGGCACCACCCTCTACTCCTCTACTGGTGTAAGTTTTCCCTCCAACTCCCCTGTTAACCAGTCACCTCCGTGATCTCCTGCAAATTCACAATCCTGGAAGAGCAGAGATAGAATGGAGTGTAGCCCTTTGTCAGACCCTTGGAGTAGCCTTTGTCCCATGTGTCCCCTGCTTGATCAGAAGACTAGGCTACTTATTATCTAGCTCGATCAGATACTAGTAAGTTGAGGGCAAAAGTGGTTATTAAGTTGTCAGCATTAAAAAAGAAACTAACAGACAGAAAATAAGGGTGAGGCAGAAGTAGTATTTTATTACGTAAAACATCTGAAATTCCAGTTGAGATGACTGTGTAACCCACTAAGGTTCTAATATCTGCAGGGAGAGTGGGCAGGTTCAGTCGGTTTTGACAGCGGAACTCCCACCTATGGTTATTAAGAATATGTAACTGCTGTTACTACACATGTACTTAAACACAGACATAAAAGAGGCAATACAACCAATGCACTTTAACATTTAAAATAAACTCCTTATATAAACAAAGCATGGAGGTTTTCATATAAATCCTCATTCACTTCTGGTTGGTTGCTATTACTTCATAGCAATGAATCTTCAGGCTATTACTGAGTACAGATATCTTCAGCATCCACAAGGATGCACAGAACAGAAAAAATACGAAGCACATAAATAA
>NW_015161450.1:370669-391921 GCF_001447785.1 Gekko japonicus
CCCACCTTTTGCTTCTTATTCTGTTTACCTTGTTTGTTGTCAAAACCCAGGGCTTTGTTTTGTAGCAGGAACTCCTTTGCATGTTAGGCCACACACCCCTACTGCAGCCAATCTGAATGAGTTCCTGCTGTTGGGTGTGGCCTATTATGCTAATGAGTTCCTGCTGGGCGTGGCCAACTTGGACGCCAGCCGGAACTCCGTTCCTGTGCGTTCCTGCCCAAAAATAGCCCTGGTTTTATGAGCAATCCAAGGTTTCAGTAGTACAGCAAGAAAAGAGCTCAATGCTGGTTTATTAAAACTATTTTTTTTAACCTGGGTATGGTTGAGAATATGTGCTCCATCACATCAGCTCCACTCAGCTGAGCAAGGCCTTCTTGCAGGTGCCACCGTACAAATGGGCAAGATCAATCATGCCCTGCATACACGCATTCTCTGCTGCTTCCCCCCCCCCAATGGAATGGCTTGCCTGATGTGGGCAGGAAGGCCCCCACCCTCCTGGCTTTCCATAAACCACCCAACCCTGAAATATTCAGGAGGTCATATAAGAGGGCTATATTATAATGCAGTGATTCAAGAAGATGCTTTAATAAAGAGAAAAGGAGCATGGACTATACTGCTGCATATAGCAAATACTACCATTCGCTATGTGTTTTGTCCTACTATCGATTCAGGTGGATAGCCATATTGGTCTGAAGCAGGAGTCCAGGGGCACCTTTAGGACAAACAAAGTTTAATTCTGGGTACGGTATATGCTTTCACATCTGAAGAAGGGTGCAATGCACACAAAAGCTTATACCCAGAATTAAACTTTGTTGGTTTTAAAGGTGCCACTGGACCTAAACTTTGCTCCGATTCTATTAGGCAGTTTTTGCATTCTTTAAGATGTCATGCTAGGACTTATGCTTGGTTTCAGATTTCTGCAGTCCTAATCCTATTACATTGCTTATGGGATGTCCCATCCTGCTGACTGCATTGATTGACACTGAGTAATCTGCCTTGAGTCTCAGTGAGAAAGGCGGACTATAAATAAAGAAATAGGTTTCTTTGGCAGTTCTGTAACCCCACTGAAAATGCAATATCCTTATAATGGTGCTGACAAATAAAGGAAAAGATTCCATGCCACTAAATTAGCAAGAACTATGGTCTTCGGCTTTGAAACGGAGATGAGCACCGCAACCCTAGAGTCGTATTCTACTGGCTTTCGAGCAAGGGAACCTTTACCTTTACCTTTATGGGAGTGTGTCTTTTGTATCGATGCACACACACAAACCTCAACTGGGAGTGCTCCAAGGCTGTACTAGAAATCAGCTTGTGACTTTTCACCGTATACACAGAGAAAGTCAATCACAGGTCAATTAAAGGGCATATCCTGGGAACAAACGTTTGGAGTGTGACACTTAAAGCATCGGAACAAATAGCAGGGAAAGTGGTCTCCTCAACAACAACAGTTACCTATCTGCGGCATGTTCTGCATTTAATAGAGTTAATTCCCTTCCTGGGATCCAGAACAGATGACTGCAGGAATTTTGCCTTGAGGGTGCCATTCTCTCATAGCCACAGGGTTTCTTGGGAAACTATGGCAGCCTGTTGAGAACAAATCTAGACACTAAAACTGTTGTTTTCATAAAAGGAATGCAATTTTTTTAAAAAATTCAGAGCACTTATTCACAGATTTCTACCAACAAAGCAGGCCCTCAAGGTGGTTTACACTCGGAGATAAAAACAAACCACGGAAATAGCAGAGAAAATAACAAAAACAGTTCTAAATTACCCTTGTACAAAGCTGCTTTCGCAACGGTGGCAAAATAACAACTAGCCAAGTTGCTTTGAAGTACTTCTTATATAACCTATTTGTTTACGTTTCTTTCAGTCTGCATAAAGCGATGGCGTTTCTTGACTTAATTTATGGCTTGCAACCAAATCTTCCATTTTTGCTCAAAATCACTTCCAAGAACATGAAGGAGGAAAAGGCATATTTGTAAATCAGAAATTAGGAACATCTGTAACAGGGATGAAGCCTCCTTTCTGGTGTTCCTTGGGCCAATTCCAGCATAAGCCATGCACCCTTCTTATATGTTCCCCCAGGGCTCTTTTTGGGCAGGAACGGAGTTCCGGCTGGCTCCCGAGTTGGCAACGCCTAGCAGGAGCTCATTAGCATAATAGGCCACACCCAACAGCAGGAACTCATTAGGATTGGCTACATTAGGGGTGTGTGGCCTAACATGCAAAGAAGTTCCTGCTACAAAAAAAGGCCCTGGGTTTTGACAGCAAACAAGGTAAACAGAATAAGAAGGGAAAGGTGAGTGTGGCTGGATGACCACACTTCTGGTAACATGGCGGTGTGGCCTAATGTGCTAATGAGCGGTGCTGTCAGGGTGTGGCCTAATATGCTAATGAATTTTGCTGTTGGGTGTGGCCTATTATGCTAATGAGTTCCTGCTGGGCTTTTTCTACCAAAAGAGCCCTGTGTTCCCCCATGGAATCACACCTGGTAGCATCCAGTGGAGTTGTAACAGATGGACAGAAAGGACCCGGTGTCACTGGTTGCCATTAGCACTCATTTCCCCAAGGCAGGGCGAAAGAATGCCAAAACAGTATGTTCCCATGTCACTCGGCAGTGGTGTGAATTCCTAATTTTGTCTGCCTAAAAATTAGCCTCTGACAGGGCAGTGGTCAAGAACAAGCCAGCAGCATATCTGCAGAGGAAGAGTGTCGAGAACAAGGGGAGAGTTGTGTCACAGGGAAAAGATTTTACAGCTATCCCAACGGGTGGCTAATTTCCTGCCGTCATATCTTAACAGGATTTAGAGGGCAGAGTGTGCAGGAAGCCTCTTCCGTCATGACCAGAAACATTCACGTCAAAGCCAGCTCTTTGGAGCTGATTTGCTCCCACGGCTTAGGGCCCCCTCAAAGGAATAATCCTTCATTGGTGACATCACAGGGATCACTGCGGTGACCAGAATGATGTCACAGAAAAGCAGATTATGGCCCGATATGAGAAACCCCAAGAAACGTCCAAAGAACAAATATTTTGTAATTATGCAAATGTCTAATGATTATATAAACGTATCAGAAAGGGAATTTTCAGACTGTTGGTGATGGACTTTTTGAAAACAAGATTTTAGGCAAGGCTGAGTGGCTACCACAATGCTACAATTCTAGCACCTGGCTGAAAATGTACACATATTTCCCCCTAGAATTACAGCCTCCTACATGTGTGCTTTTAACCATGGCAAAAATACTAAGAGGATAACATTATCACCTACTCAATTTACCTGAGAGTATTTCGAGGCTCAGCAGTATTCAGACTAAGGAATGAGCATAGAAAAATACATCATGTACTCCATTGTTAAAGTACAATGGAAGTACAACTTGCACGGATAATAAATGATGAAAAAGTGCACGAGGGTCTCAGGCAGAGGTCTTTCACAACACCTACCACCTCATCTTTATAGCAGCAGATGCCAGGGATTGAACATGTATTATGTACTGGATTTGAGGCAGCTCTTTTCAAAAGTGATTTATTTATTCAGCTCAGAACACAGCAGCAAACATACAGAATGACCCAACTATATACAATTTGAACCAAGGAAAACCACACCCCCTAGACCAATAATATCCAATCAATAACGAGTGCTTGGAACCAATAGGAATTGTTCCCGCGGTATGTCAACCACTGTCCTGATTGGTCTGTCTCCCGACACCGACCAATCCTGTTGCAGATTTTGGGATACCAAGAGTCAATGGAGCTTGTGGCTGAAGCTCAGGCATTCTGCAGTTACAAATAATACAATACACAACAACATGGGACCATTTGTATGACAAGCAGATGCTCTACCATTGAGCCACAGCCTCTCTAGGGTTGCCAGCTAGGGGTGGAGCCTGGGGAGGGCAGAGAATTGGGGAGGGGAGGGATCTCAATGTTGTAGAGTACCATAGAATCCACTCTCCAGGGGAACGGATCCCTGAAGTGCAGAGATCAGTTGTAATTCCAGGAGATGTCCAGTCACTCACTACCTGGAGGTTGGCAACCCTATGCCACTCCTCTATCTCCTGTTTCAACACAAAAGGCAAAAACCTGGGATAGACATTCTATCCTTCTCCAAATGTCTCAGCATTTATATAAGGAGCTAATCAGAAATGTTAAGAGACAGTCTCACCATGGTTGCAGTTCTCAAGGTTGCTTCTTCCTGAGGAGAGCCCGTTTGGTGTAGTGGTTAGGAGCCGGTTTAATTCCCCACTTCTCCACATGCAGCTGCTGATATGACCTTGGGTCATTTACAAGTTCTTTCAGAGCTGTTCTCTCACGAGCAGTTCTCGAGAGAGCTCTCTCAGCCCTACCTACCTCGCGGGGAGTCAATTGTGGGGAGGAGAAGGGAAAGGAGATTGTAAGCCACTCTGACACTCCTTCGTCGCCAGTGAAAAATATACAGATGGAGAGTGATTTCAGCTCAGCATACCTTTACTTAGTTCAGAACAAGACAACCTTAACCGGCTCGCAGGCCGGTTTATATGTGCTCCAGTTCTACACCCTAAACACCCCCCCACACCAGTGATTGGCTATTTTACAGTGGCCGAGAGTTCCATAGGCTCTCGGCTGGGAGCCTAGCCCTCCGATAGATGCGAGCTAGGATCCACTTGACCCTTTGTTCTCATGCCCGAAGCTCAGCTGCTTCACCCGACCGCATGGCGACCTAGTCGCGCACGGGACCGGGGATGAATACATTATACCAGGGCAGGGTATAAATCCAATTTCTTCTTCTGAGTCTATCCATCAAATTCAAAGGGCCTCTTGGTATAAGAAAGGTCTGGCATTTGTGTGTGTTAGGGGTGGGGAGTGGGCCAATTAACCTAAATAAAAATCTCAGAACCGATTAAAAAAATTAAATCAATAAAAACTTTACCAGTGCAGAGAAAACAGTCACCATTTTGAGAAGGACTGGAGAGAAGCAGCAGGAGATGTTCCTACCCACCCTCTGCCATATGAGGGAGGGGGCCACGGGATGAGGAGGAGGGAGCTGCCGGACCCCCTCCTCAACTTTCACTGCAGAAAGAAGCATGGGCAGCCAAGGAGAAGAAGGATGAGGAGCCGCTGCCGTCACCACTCGGCGGTGGCAAATGAGTGAGCTCCTAGGGGGTGGGGAGGGGAAACAGGTGCCGCTGCCACCATGCCATTATGATGCCATTGGGCAGAGGCATGGTGGGTGATCTGCTGAGAGAAGGAGCCACTGCAGCATCAGCTGGGCAGACAGGTGGGCAGGCAAGTAGCCGGCAAGGCAGGTGACCAAGCATGGGGAGGAGGGAGATGGGATCTCTCTCTCCCTACGAATTTTGTAGGTCCTCATTTGTAACATTATACTTACCATTAATCTGCTTTATTCAAAAGGGAAGGCACCTGGGTGGGAACCTAAAGGTTATCTCCATTAGTCTTTTCCTTTAAGAAATGTTGCAGGAGTTGTCGAAAAGCGTCTGCATAGGCTGCTAGACCTGCTAACTTTTCCAGAGAGCAATCAATAGTTCTTTTGCACCCTTGCCTGAGAGGCCGTCTGGCTGTTAGCTGGCAGACCTTGCCAGGCCATTCAGCGTTAGGCTTTGTCCTAACTGCGGGTCTTATTTCAACTCTGTCAAAAATACCAAGACACTGTTATTGAAAATAAAGAATCTTGATTCATTTAAATCTACCTGTCACTGGCCTTCCCTAAGATGAGCCTAGAAACCTATGAGGGGGGGATCCCCTTTCCTAATCCCTTGTGAGTTTTACCATGCATGTAAAAGGTAAAGGTAAAGGTTCCCTTGCTCGAAAGCCAGTCGAATCCGACTCTAGGGTTGCGGTGCTCATCTCTGTTTCAAAGCTGAAGAGCCAGCGCTGTCCGAAGACGTTTCCGTGGTCATGTGGCCGGCATGACTAAACACCGAGGCGCACGGAATGCTGTTACCTTCCCACCGAAGTGGTACCTATTTATCTACTTGCAATTTCTTGCTTTCAAACTGCTAGGTTGGCAGGAGCTGGAACTAGAGACGGGAGCTCACTCCGTCATGCGGCACACTCGGGTCTCGAACTGCTGAACTACCGACCTTCCACAGCCTGCAGTTCAGCGTCTTAACCACTTGAGTCACCGCAGCATGAGAAATACCTAAAATGAGGGAAAGTGCACACAATGAGCTCTCTGCTACCCTGCTAGGCAATGGCCCTCCCTGAGGGAGATCATGTATCCAAGATACCTTTTGCCTAGTGGGGAAATCCTGGCCAGAGAGCTGACTGCTGCCAAGCTGTGAGAGATCCAGGAATCATCTTTGGTAACCAGTCAAGTGTGAACTTAGCCGGAGTTATGTAAAGCACAGAACAAGATGCAAAGAACATTAATTAGGTGGAGATGTGCTTTAGTTTCTGCGTCATCTTTGTAGGTTTCAGCCTGCTAATTAGAACTGATTTTTGTAAACTCAAAAGTACTCACAGATTATTCTGGAATAAGTGGCGTTGCTCCGTCTGGCGCTAATTCAAAAGTCAACAGCGCCTTCTGGGTGTGATTCAACGCACGGCCAGAGTAAAAGTAGAATTAAATCATTTTTTATTAAGCTCCACATGCAATCAGAAGATTTCCTTACTTACAATCAATCAGGCTGAATAACTGGTGAAGTTCACATCTTTTGTAATCTAATTCAGTTCACTGGCTCATGGCGAAAAAGATTGCGTGCTCTCACCTCCTTTGCCGTTTAAAGAGTAGACAAAGAGACGGGAAGAAAGCTGTAAACTCAAATCCCCGCGCCTCTGGGTGCAGGAAATGACTGTTAATCAGCCAGTCACAGGGATGCTTTGGGATGTCTAACTAAAGACTTCAATTCCCAGGGGCAACTGCTCTTAAAGATATATGGCACTTCTACTTAACTACAGAAACGCTGGCTGGGGGCAGCACAGGCGTACTAGCATTATCATCATACCTGTGTAACTGTCAAGAAGATCACCAGGTTTCTATTGCACCCAAGGAATAATAATGGATCAGTGGCTGCCGATCCCCAGATTTGGGGGTCTGATTTGAGAGTCATTTTCTACAAACTATCAGCCTACAAACGGCCAAAGATCACGTGTGGGTCTGCCTCTGAGCGGACAGGATAGAAAATTAAGCAAGAGGCACTTGTCTGTGATCAAAGAATTATTATAGCCATGCTAAAACAGTGGATTTCCTGCTTAGTTAAAGAAGAGATTGTTGAAGGCTTCTAAATGGACTGCCCAGTTTTCCCTAACCCCTTTTGCCCACACAAAGGTTATCTATCTCCCCGAGCCTTCCACATTATGCAAGGAGACCTTTAAGGTACTTAGTACTTTCTGACCTCTAGCGCCCTATTTACACAGAGACAGGCAGTCAGCTTGCATTAATCCGACTCTAATTAAACCACTCGGCTCTTCTGATACTCGCTCATTGCAGAGTAGCTTGCTACCAGGTACGCAGAGGTAAAGTGAGCTGGATTAACTGCCGGTGCATGTGCTTCCCAGAGGGAGGTCTAAATTTCCGTTAGCGGGGGGAGTTACAGTTTAGTTTTAAAAGTGAAGGCATAAAAATTGTTTGTGGAAAGCCATAGCTTCAATAACACAGGAGCTATTTCTCTCTGCCTTCAGACACTGCATGTATGAAGTCTGGGTTTTCCTGTTCTGTCTTGGACACGTAGAAACCAGGAAAATATGACAGTGTTCTGTATTCTCCTACACATTCCTAGGGATAATATATATAATTTCCTTCTTTTTAAAAAGCTTTGCTTAGCATGACAGCCTTTGTTTATATTTCCATTAAGTTATGGGCTGGAACGAGATTAAAATTATGATCAGGCATTTAGCTCTGTCCATAAAATGCAAATTGCAGGCTCCTGTAGCATCAATTTGCCTCAGGGCCATGCAGGAAAAAGGAGGAGGGTTTAACCCTTTAACTCCGGGTCAGTTTCACTACCCAAAATCAGGGTCTATGGCTTCCTATTAGGGTTTTAAAGGAAAAGTGTGTTTTCAAAAGACAATCTTTCCTTCTTTAAAATGCTAACAGCAAGCAAAGAGCATAATTTCAAACACTGAAATTAAATGGCGGTTGAAGGATTAAAGTTTCTCCCTTTTCTGCATGAACTCAAGGAAAATTGGAAATACACAAGTCTGTAATTTTCCATGAAATTAAATGAAATGCATGGACCTTCATCTTGTTTATATTACTTTGATCACAGGTGCACAGATTTTACCTTGTTGTTGCAAATAATCTGATGTGTGACCTAGCAGCAGGTGGTGGATTTGTTTGGACGTCACCATGTGGCCGGGTAGGCACAAATGTCATAGACTTTCTGGATAGCTCTGTGTTGTGTCTGCTGACCGCCACCAGGGCCCAGCGAACACTCCAGAGCTTGACAATGGGGACTAGGCTCCTGGTCTCTCCACTGGGGGACCAATGGGACCATGGCAGAAGATTTAAACCCACCAACGGGACCTAGGGGTGTGTCCCCAGGTATGTATATAGTAGGCCAGCTGGCCGTTTGTCTTTGTCTTTGTAAAGGTTCCCTTGCTCGAAAGCCAGTCGAATCCGACTCTAGGGTTGCGGTGCTCATCTCCGTTTCAAAGCCGAAGAGCCAGCGCTGTCCGAAGACGTTTCCGTGGTCATGTGGCCAGCATGACTAAACACCAAGGCGCACGGAACGCTGTTACCTTCCCACCGAAGTGGTACCTATTTATCTACTTGCAATTTCTTGCTTTCGAACTGCTAGGTTGGCAGGAGTTTGTCTTTGTAGTGTACTAGTAAACCATGCTGAGCGCTACATCAGTCTCCGTGGTTTCTCCATGCGTTTAACCCACTACACTTCACCCTGGTTGAGCTGCTGTGATGTCACAGCAGGGCTGCTCAGCATAGATCCAGGCAGGTGAGATATTAACCACGTAATCCTAATCAGAGCTACATTTTTCTGAATCCATTGAAGGAACAGGCTCAGAATGCTGTAACTCTGTTAAGGACAGCACTGTAAAATGGGGTTTGTATGCATCTTACGTGAATTTTATAGCTGATGAACAGTTTTTTTAAATAAAATGTATTACCACCCACGTGCCACACTGGGATAACCGAACAGCTGAACCAATGGCACCGAGAAGAGCCATGGTGTTTTTGCCAGCTCAGTTCTAATAGGATGCTGTAACATGACAGCCTGTGGCACAGATTTTACTTCGGGGGCTAGCCGAGGTGTCACAGGCTGAGAGACTGGAAGAGCTGAAAGAATCAGAGGACCAGGAAGGCAGGACAGGAACACTGAGGGAAGTTCCAAATGGAACTGCTTTCTAGACTTGCCATTCAGATGTCATGGATATGGACCCTTGTGGCTGATTCATACAAAATGAACTCTGCATTTATCTGTGAACATGCTGATGCGAATGGTGCAAAGTAAATAACTGGACTTCCAACCTCCAGGATGGAAAATGCAGTTATTAAATGATAATCAGGATAAGAAATATCCCACACTGATTCTAGGTACAGTAAGTAATGGGTAGATAACTGAGCTTTCAGCAAGATGGAAAGCTACACATCGGCATTTCTAAAACAGGCAAAGGCCACAAGATGGCACCAGCAGCTTGCACAGATCAGTTTCCACTCTTAATATAAGTACCAGCCACAATTTAGCTTCTGCACAAAACTCTAGTGCATCCCAGTGGTATGGGAGGGTCAAATGGAAGACCGTGGGTCTTACTGGGCCCTCTGGAAGCTGAAAATCCAGCCTGAAGAAGAGTTCTGGAGAATGCAAAAGCTTGCACGCTGCATTATTTGGTTGGTCCTGATAAGGGGTACTGTGTGGATCGTGTCACCTAGAAGTCCCAATAAGGGGTACTGTGTAAATCGTGTCACCTAGAAGTCCCCAGGGTAAGCTGTGGCACCCTGACCCCATTTCATGCCAACTATTGATCTATTCATCTGCAGAGCTAGGAAGGTGATACCTTTAGCATCAGCATGCTCTTCCCTTCTCTACTCCCTGTCCATTGGGCTAGGTAAAAGGTAAAGGTTCCCTTGCTCGAAAGCCAGTCAAGTCCGACTCTAGGGTTGTGGTGCTCATCTCTGTTTCAAAGCCGAAGAGCCAGCGCTGTCTGAAGACGTTTCCGAGGTCTGTGGCCGGCATGACTAAACACCGAGGCGCACGGAACGCTGTTACCTTCCCACCGAAGTGGTACCTATTTATCTACTTGCAATGTCTTGCTTTCGAACTGCTAGGTTGGCAGGAGCTGGAACTAGAGACGGGAGCTCACTCCGTCATGCGGCACACTCGGGTCTCGAACTGCTGAACTACTGATCTTCCACAGCCTGCAGCTCAGCATCTTAACCAGTTGAGCCACCACAGCTCCTTTTTATAAAAGGTAAAGGTAAAGCCAGTCGAATCCGACTCTAGGGAGAAGTATAAAAGAAGTATAAAAGAATCGTGGCAGTGCATTGGAATGATGGTGATACAGTTCCTGCAAACCTTCCTGGTGTGTGTGGGGTATGATTTCCCAACCCCTTTGAGATTAATATTTATTTAACATATTTCTTATCTCTCTTTCCTGCCCAATGGGGAGCTGAGCCATCTTACAAAAAACAGGACTCTAAATAAGCAAACATTTTCAATAAAGTACAATGTAAATAAATGGACCCCCCCCCAGCTACACTAAACATCATGGGCTAGCATCCATCAAGGCCACAGGCTGCAAGCCATGGGCTATGTGTCAAGGGCCGTGCTCTAGCCATACCCAGAGTTTAAGTACCTGCAATAAGGTGGAAACAAAAGCCGAGCTGTAACTATATGAACTTATGTTTGTGTTTCTGTATAGTGGTGATGCTGTCTATGTGTGTGTCTATGCATTGTGTATTCAGGGACTGCTGTTTGGTTGTGTTGCTTTGTTCTGCATCTCATGCTTGCCTAGAAATAGGCTGGCCTGGGGCTGCCGTTGCACATACAGACCATGTGCTTCCCTGGAGAAGGTATCCCGTCCTGCATCGGGATAGAGGAGACACCGCGCCATTGCACCCACTTGGAGAGTTATGGAAAATCCCCCAGCGAACCCCGACATCACCGGAATGCCAGGAATCACGTAACCCTCTGCACCTAATCTGGTTTGGAGATCTGAAGACAATAGCATTTATGGCTTTGAAGCAGGCACCAGATCTGCAAGTCAAGAGGTGTCCATGGGAACGGAAGATTCACACCTCACCAAAAGGCACCTTTGATGTAGGGATAGGATCTGCATATTGCCACCACCCCTCAGTAGAGCGTCATCCCCTCGTCAACCCCCCCTCATCCAGTAGTGGTAGTTTAGGGGACGGATTTGATAGTTTATGGCTGGATAGCACATGCCCCAAAAAGAGTTTATTTAAGGAGAAACTCTCCTTTGTCTCTCTGGTTAACCCACCTTCCCCATAGCAGTGCACTAAGGTGCTACAAGTGACTCTACTACCTAAGTTCTCCGGGAGTCGCGACCCAGAGAGCTCACACGTGGTTTGGCTGGTCCGACTTGTGTGCCTTGGAGTTCACAAGCTGCTGCTTTTCGGCTGCCCATCCTTCCGAGGAGGAGAGTTCTTCCTCAGCTGGACCTCAGATGAGTATAGCCGTGCCCCATTGTGTCATTCCCATTTTGATGCTTTTGTTATTTTCTATGCTGTAATTGTTCTGATGTACTATTGTAACTAAGGAGCTTGTATAACTGTGTGTGTGATTCTGATTTTGTATGACTGCAGAAACCTTTAGTAAAGACAACATTTATTCTTAATCCTAGTGTGTTGTCTCACTTCCTGGGATATAGCGAGCGTTTCATTGGCCATCTGACCTCTGTATAGACTGGTATAGAACTTACGCACAGCCACAACCACCCAACTTCCTTGGTAGATAACTTGGATTGGGTCTCCAGGAATTTCCTGGAGAAGTTGGCATAACAGAGCCTAGAGCTTGAACTTCTGGTAGCCATCTTCCCACAATTCCACATAGGTGCAACATACCAAATGGAGGAAGGAACAGAATAAAATACAGAGACAGAAGGTGATACTAAACTGAGCTTTTCTGAATTCTGTAATTACTCTGAAAAATAGTCCCAGGCCCTGGAATACATAGGGGAATTTAAACACACAGAATCAGCCATTTCCAGGTAAGGAGTACTGCTGATTCATAATAAAGATTTCGTACATTATTAGTTAGGATGTCCTATAACAGTTTACTGCAAAGGGGCTGGAACAGCTGTACTACTTGCACTTTAAAAATAAGCTTAAAATAAATGCGTCTTATCAGGAAAACATAAGCATCACTAATGCATAGAAATAAATAAAAACAAAGTATACAATAAAATAGCTGGAACTTTTTGATTGGGCAAGGGAGCAATTAGCTTCGCTGTTGTGTTGGTCAAGATGTTTTTTGAAAGGGTAGCTAAGCCGGTGGGGGGGGGGTCCCCAACTTTGTACCCATGGGCACTAGGGTGCCTGATGGCATGTTGCCTGGTGCCTGCCAGGTGCTTTTACAAAGTGGGTGAGGCCAAATCGGGCTTTTTGAGTTCTTCATGCTTATGGGGTCATGCAGACAGAGGCTTTCTGTAAAGTACTTTACCTGCACAAATAGTGAGATGTTATTCTTCAAACACAGTGGGACTTAATTCTGACTAAACACAACTGAGCTGGACAGCGAAATTTTTTAATGTACCTATCAAGAACTTCTATCAGTCATCAGATTTTCCCAGTTTTCGTGTATTCTTATAATTCAGGTGAAAGTTGGTAATAACATCAGTATATCAATTTTTTCCCACTTTTCAAAAATTAGTTTCCATCAACATTTGGCCAGAATCTCTCTCTCTTTCTGCACACAGGTGCAAGGTGCTCTCACCTGTCCTTCAGAACCAAGTGTCATTGTTACAAGTAAAAGTGCAGGTTAGAAATGGCTAGGAGGGAGGTTGCCAGGAGGAGAATCCATTAAATGCCACGCTGACACACCATCATATCCCATACAGTAAAGAACTCCATTCCACCCCATCCTGAGCAGACATACAGGTCTTCCAGAGATCAAACACCACAATATCCCTGCAATGGAGACACAACCTTGAGGGGAAAATGTGAATTCCTGCACATTTATTGTGCAAAGATGATTTTCTGAATGGTCCTATAAGTAGGGAGATGTCAATGTTTTCCTGTCCTCAAAGTACAGCTTAGCTGTGCTAGGCCTGGATTCAGCCGGCCTTTTCACTCAGCCTTGCTCCATTCCTTTCCTCACTGCAGCTCCCATTCCACATGGCTTTTGTCCATGCAGGTGTCAGGACAATCCTTTTGTATTATTTGAAAGATAACATTAACACCCATCGATTGTGCATTAGTTATACGATTCCCTGCAGTGGTGACATTGCGGATAGCAGAATGTTGCAAGAAAATAAAGATTCTGTGAATGTCGGAGTCACTAAGTGGAACACAGAACCGATGTCTAAATAAACAGGAACAATCAGGAACAATTCTGATATAGTTATTGAAAAAGTGCTTTGGAATGTGATACATTTCAACATGGTGCTATAGATATATATCTTTATGCTGTAAATTCATTATCAATCAGTTCATACGCTGTGTATTTACATTTTTTCCCTGTTTTTTGACTAATAGTAAAGTTTTTTTTAAAAGTGACACAAAGCTTTATGTACATCTTTTTCCGCCTCGTCTAGTCTTCCAGTTAACAGCATGGATCTGGCAAACAATATGAAACTTGGTGAAGGGGTCTATTAGATCCCAAGCTCCCGTTATACTCAAATTCCACCCTAAAGAAAGGGACCTCAGGGAATAACAAAAGAAACATTTGACAATGTTATAGAATCATAGAGCTGGTAGGGACCTCCAGGGTCATCTAGTCCAACCCCCTGCACAATGCAGGAAATTCACAACTACCTCCCTCCCCACACCCCCAGTGACTCCTGCTCCATGCCCAGAAGATGGCAAAAAGAACCCTCCGGGATCCCTGGAGCTGGCCTGGAGAAAATTGTTTCCTGACCCCAAACAGGTGATCAGCATTTCCCTGGGCATGTCAGAAAGAGCCATGAGAACTAAGCACACATGCAACCCTTCCTGCCCTCCCCCCATGAGGGAGCATGTTGTGTATGCTGACCGCCACCGGGGGGCCAGCGGTCAGCCAGAGCTGCCAGACCTTGACTCTGGAACAACAATAGGGACTAGGCTCCTAGTCCCTCCACTGGGGAGCCAATGGGATCCGTGGCGGGAGATTCAAACCCACCAATGGTGACCAGGGGTGTGTCCCCAGGGATGTATATAGTTGGGCCCCAGGCCGTTTGTCCCTTGTCTTGTTGTGTACCAATAAAGCGTGCTATGCACTACATCGTCGTCTGTCGTCTCTCCATGCGGCAACCCACTACACAATAGAGCACTACTGTCAGACGGCCATCGAGCCTCTGTTTAAAAACCTCCAAAGAAGGAGAGCCCACCAAGTCTAAAATTGTTCTTAACCACATCCCTGGGGATACTGTAATCTCCCAGAGCTTTACTGTTGGCAAGCTGTGTTATTATTAACTGTTTTCACCTCCTCCAAAGGGACTAGAAGTCAAGGATCAAGATAAGAAATAATATAGTTTTATTGAAAATAGCACTGAAGTGCTGAGAGGTTTCACATATTTGACAGCCACGAACAGTTAAATTCTCCACCCACCCATCATAGGATCTGAACAGTTAGACTGAACAGCATACTGAAGGCAAGACCATAAATACTGCTGATGACAGGACTTTTTATAACTCAAAAAGCTTTTGTATTCCCTTTTTTGTAATCCAATAAGATCTTTATCTGCCAGTGCAGAGTTATCTACTTTAATCCACCAAGCTGCTCTTTTCTTAGCTTCATGACATTCCTGATCTAATCAAGGGGGACAGGTAGAATTTGTCCTGCGGGATTTCAGTGAAAATACAAGAGAAGCTTTTAAGATTCTGAACTATGATACCGGTAGACAAGGCCCTGAAGTGTACACTAGGCATGTCACCATATCGCAATAAACACCTTTTGAAAATATGCTACTTAAATTAAAATCTCTTAGAAGTCTCTAATCAAAAGTTACATTTTATTGTCAAAAGACAACCTGGCCAGAAAACTGGGGTGGGTGGGATCAAAACCTGAAGTATAAATGGAATAGTGACTGAGCAGAGATACCAGAAAAAGTATGGAAAACTCTTTTCATTATTAAAATGACTCCATATCTATTAATCTAAGGAAAAACCATTATAAAATAATATTTCTAGAGGAGTAGATAAAGTGCTTAAAAATACGTTCTACTCAACAATACTGTTTCAAAAGGTAGCCATGTTGTCTGCAGCATAACAGCTAGATTCCAGTCCAGTAGTAACTTAGAGACCAACAAGGTTTTGGAAGTACGAGCGTTTGAGAGACAAAAAGCTCTGACTCCAAAAAATGTTGTTGGTCTCTCAGATACTACTGGACTGGAATCTAGCTGTTCAGCAATAAAGAGGCTTGATATACTTGCCATTCCCTTTGGCACCTGCTACTCTGCTACACTTTATAAATGGCATCTTATTCTTTGTATGATGATTTGTTGAACAGAACCTGAGATATATGCTGGAGATACGCAAGTTCAAATGCGGGGGGTGTACATCTGTGGAAGAGGTGTGAGAGGATTCGGGAATACTAGAAAGCAGTTAACAGCAACCACTAGAAATATAACATCATATTTCACATTGATGCCTCTATTAAGAATCTTATTTGGCTCTCTAAAAGAACAAATTAGTACTAAAAGAGCATCAAAAAAATTGTTGATCTGATTACTGAAGCCAGAAGTGAATTTGCTTATACATGGAGAACTCCTTGTGTATGAGATTAAAGAGGTCAATAATTGTGCATCTAATATTTTCTTTTTCCTCAGAAATACCAGATGTCACAAAGAAATTGGCAACCTGACTTGTTTTACTGTAACAGCTTGCCCAACGTGCCAAAAATCAGAACAGAAAAAAAGACTTGTTTTATCCTATCCACCACATATGGTCAATCCCATTGCTACCACAAATTGGTGAGGAGAGATCTCCCCATCCAAGATGGCGCCATAGTAAGAGCCTTCCGTCCTCACAGAGGTGGTAAAAAGAAAGGCCAAGCAGGGGCACGGGTGATGACTGCTCAGCAGAGTACAGCTTGACCTCCCCATTCCAATCTGCCGTTTTGTATCAAATTCAGTGGTGTCAATTCACTTTTTAAAACACTTTGGACAAACGGCAAGTGTCGTCAGTCACAGAACATGAGTCACAGCAAACCTGAGGTACTGATAGATTTAATAATACACAGCATTTCTTTAGTATTTTCAGTATTCGAAGCATTTCACATATATTATGACATTGAACCCTAAAAGTAGTCCTATAAAGACAGGCCTATATTGTGGATTGTGTGAGAGATGGCTTCCCTGATGTAGTTTTCAGTGCAATCCTAAGCAGAGTTACAGGCTTGGAAGGGTTTAACTCTGTTTAGGAATGCACTGTTAGTGACCTTGTAGTTGAGGTGTGATTTGAAGTAGCAGCTTTCTGGACTACTGCTCATTCCTCTTAGTCAGAGTGCTACACCAGATTCCATTTCCTCACCTTGCTGCGTCCCCAAATGCATCCCATTTGCATTCTCTTAAAAAAAAACCTCAGTAGGGTCTGAAACTTGGTAATGAAATTGGGCCTGAATTGGCCACCACTCCAACATGATGTCTTGGACATGAAAATATGGTTTTCACAACTATAGCTAAAATATTTTACAAAAATGGAGCTCAGTGTTGTTATGATGGCAAGTTCAGAGAAAGGTCCTAAAGCTGAAGACAGTGATGCAGAATTATTTAACAGAGAATTCCCCAGGGGTCATTTCCTGCAGGAGCACACAGGAGCAGAGCTCCGGCAGTAAAGAGCCCAGGGGGCAGGCACATGCAACAAGCCCCACCCCCTGCTCCCAGCAGCCCTCAGTCAGAGCAAGAAGCAGCCAGGTAAGTTGCAGAGCCCCCCCCCCCATCCAAAACACATTTAAGACCAAATTTTATTCAGGTACAAGCTCTCCCTCCTCTGCCAGGACAGATCTGCATGTTCCCCCCCCCCCAATAGCGAGCAATCCAAAACAGTCCAGTGGAGCCTGAGCGGTGGGTGTTGCCTTCTGACACACTTCCGGTGATGTCAGGGGTATGTGGTATATGCAAATAAGTTATGCTAATGAGTTATGCTAATGAGGTCCTGCGCCTCTTTTTCTAGGAAATGACCCCTGGAATTCCCAATATGTTTCAAGCTTTTCATAGTGGCAAAAGCTAGAACTAATTCCTGTTGAAGATCTGATTGAGAATTCTCTGGTACCAGTAAGTATTTTTGCACCTTATTGGCTTTGCCTTCTGTATTTTTCAAGAATTTGGTAGCTCTGCCCTTTCCCCTTCACACTGCAATGACAAAACCAGGCTTCTGCCCCGATACTGGTCAGGTAGGGCCCTTGGTGACAAATGCTTCCAAAGGGTGTTGCTTTCTAGTTGTCATTAATACACAATTCCTCGTAGCAAATTGCCAGAAAGAAGAGAGGAATAAATAATACTATCAAGAGACACAGAGGTTTAACTACACATAATTTATAGCACAGGAAGGGCACAACAATTTTGGCAATATCTTTGTACTATTTCTGGAACAAGTCAGTTCAACTGTGGACAACAGAAGTAGGGTGTCTGCTAGCACAAACAAGCTAGAGATCTCTTGTCTTAGAAGTAAAATAGTGCGCAAGTGTGTCTGTTCATCCCCAGGCCTCCTACAACCCAAGATAAATGTACATGCAAGCCACCAAAGAATGTCCACATAAGCAAAAGGTAGCACAGGGGTGTTAGCCCTTAGAATGCTGGGTCTTGCGCTTATGGTGGAAACCAGCAGAATGCCCAACCCCCCAAGGTGTATAGAATACAGCCTTTCTACCTCAGTCTCTCTCTCTCTCTCTCTCTCTCTCTCTCTCTCTCTCTCTCACACACACACACACACACACACACACACACACACACACAGATGAAATAGGATGAAGTTCAGATGAAGAATTCTTCTTCAGTGGATTTCCCACCACCCGTTGTCCGGCTGTCATCACAAGAAACAAGCATTCCTCTTGCTAAATATTTGATCTCAAAGTGAGCTCCTGAAGAAGTAGCTGAAGATGATGTAGAAGAGCTAGAAGACCCAGCAAAAGGGCAAGGAAGGAAGCTGGAAGGTATCTCAAAGGGGTTGCTCTTGGCTGAAATGGACGTTCCATCAGTGACAGCCTGCTTAAATCTATTGACACCATGTTCTTGTACAGGGCACTTGGTTGCTCCTTCCAAAGTGTTACTGAATCCATTGGGAACTGAATAAGCAGAGACCACAGACAGGTCAGAGGAAGCGAGTTTCATCCCCGTATCAACATCCGTCTCCTGAACTCCCTCCAAGTCATCAATGTTTATTCTGGCTCCTGTCCTGCGACCAGAAGAGAAAGTGCTTAACAATAAGCTTGGCTTATTAAAATGAAAAGATGCAGGGCTCAGGGAAGAGCTTGTTGTGGGTAAGCAAACAAGAGACCTGCTTCGCTGAAACGAATCAGAGTTGGCACAGGCACTGCCAGATTTTTGATCACAGCTTCTCGCGTCCTGCCGAGAGACACCAAGGCATTGATGGGTGTGCGGAAGCAATACAGATTCAGCCAGCCTTGAAAGACTGCTTGTTTTTTGAGCAGTCAATCTATTGCTGCCAGGAACAAAACTTCGAAGTGGAACATCAGGAAGGTTCCTTGATGGCGAAGGCCAGAAACATTGACTCTGCTTAGCATACTTCTTATACCAGGCCTGCTGTGGAAAAGAGAGATGCCAAGGGCAGATTAGTACCAAATACATTCTTTTGTGTTTTAATCTATTGCTGCCAGGAACAAAACTTCGAAGTGGAACATCGGGAAGGTTCCTTGATGGCGAAGGCCAGAAACATTGACTCTGCTTAGCATACTTCTTATACCAGGCCTGCTGTGGAAAAGAGAGATGCCAAGGGCAGATTAGTACCAAATACATTTTTTTGTGGTTTTTTATGTGCGTGTGTGTGTGTGAGTGCACCTGGAAGTCATGGCGACCTCTGGTGACTGACCCTTACTGGAGGCCTGGAGGATATTCAGAGAGGTGGCTGAATAAAGCCTGCCCCTGTCCTCCCGACTGCTGGTATTCCAAGGAGGTCTCCCATCCAAGTACTTGCCAGAGTCGGCCCTGCTTAGCTTCCGAGATCTGACGAGATCAGGCTTGCCTGGGCTGCCCAGATCAGGGCCACAAATATTCTTGTGTGTTACTGCTACATATAAATTTGCCACTTAATTTTTAAAATCAGTAAGGGAGAAAGAGGTGCCCCCAAATGCATATGTTTTAATTACCTGTTTATCTGTTTAAAGTAGCAATTTTAAAGGACAAGCAGCCCAAATAGCCCCACTTAGCTGCTTGGGGTCCCCTTTGTGGAGAATGGTAGGATATAATGGAAGTAAATAAATAAGACCAAGTTTGAGGGTACCTACATTAATTTGTTGTATTGACTTAATTTATTGATACTCTGCATTTCTCCCCAGTGGGCACCCAAAGCGGCTTACCGCATTCTCCTCTCCTCCATTTTATCCTCACAACAATCCTGTAAGGTAGGTCAGGCTGAGAGAGTGTGGCTGGCCCGAGGTTACTTGAGATTACCACTATGTGGCCAAGGAGGCATTTTTTAACATTTGTTGTTCAATTTCTACGATTTTTAATTCACATTGATGAAATCAGAATTTGCCTTCATTTTCTTCAAGGGATTGACACAAAGGGTACACTGTATCCTCACAACAATCCTGTAAGGTTATCAAGCCCCTGACATCCTGAAAATCTATCCATTCATTCTATTTTATCCCTCCCTGGGATCTGTTGGTTATAGTGCTACCTTGCAGGAGATCTTCACTTTTCCTCTTTGGAGTACTCTTATATTTATACGGAGAGTTTTCAAGCTGACTTCAGCTCAAAACCACCACGCAGGCTGCTGCAGCTTTCTCTTAGGCCTCCTTAAGGGAGGAGGGTTTGTACAAGGCCATTAGCGCTGCGGGACAGAGAGCGGCTTGTTTTGTGTCACAGAAACAAAGAGTGACAGCGATGTTGTCAGACTGGGCTTGGCTGCAGAATACAACAAAAAGCCCTGTGTACAAACTGATACAACACTTGTCTCAGCAAGGTCACAAAAGAACCGTTTCTGTCCTTGTACTGAGCTACGCAGCTGCCCGATATTGTACCAGTTCTTCTCCCCTACACCACTGCTTGGAGTTGCACATTGTCTAACAAGGGCACCGTTCTCTGGGGATAAAACTGTCCTCAAAATGATTTTTACAATACTGCAATATTGGACCAATTTTCCAGTGTGAAGACATAACTGAGGACAGAGCTGTAACAAGGGCAAGGCCCACAAAGCTGACGGGAGCAGAAAATGTACATGATGACTAAAATAAATGTGTTGTTATTACTCTTGCCATTTCTGTATTTACTTTACCAAAATAACTACTATGGAAGTATAGGGGGTACAATTTTATATTCTTGCCTCGGGTGCAAAATTAGGTAGTTATGGCTCTGCCTGGAGAAGCAAACTGTGACTCACAAAAGCTCATAAGGTGCCACTGGCCTTTTATTTTCTATAGAGCATTATTATTTACATAGAACGAAATTATGCTAGTTATTATCCATCCAGTGGAAACCAGTTTCTCCTTCCTCTTGATTATAATATTTGTGCGCCATAACCCACTCATGGGCAATCCCAGGACCAAAAAAAGGGGGGGGGGGGTTCAAGGCAAGACATGAGCAGAGGTGGTTTGCCATGGCCTTCCTCCTCGTAGCAACCCCAGTCTTTCTTGGTGTTGGTCTCCCATCCAAGTACTGAACACGGCTGACCCTGCTTAGCTTCCAAGATTGGATGAGATTGGGCTAGGCTGGGCTATCAGGCTGCTTTCTTTCCTTTACTCCTGCAAAATTATGCCATAGACATCATCAGGGTTCAACTAATGTGTGCAGCTTTATATTATATATACAAGAAAGTGGACCTGCAATACTTGTGTGTGGGGGGGAGAGCTCCAGGAAGAGCAGGAGGGGAAGGAAGCAGCAGCCACAGGTAAGCCACCCCCCCCATCCCCGGACACTGGCGGTGCAGCCTGAGCAGCTGCCAGCCACCAAGCCCGCCGACTCCCCCTCCATCCCTCGTCTCCTCCACCCCCACCCCCTAGCTCCGGCGGGCCTCGCCGATCTCCTCC
>NW_015161450.1:392033-397024 GCF_001447785.1 Gekko japonicus
TCCTCTTCCTTCTTCTTCTGAGTATTAGTATATCCTGCCTTTCTCTTGATAGTATCAGTGATAAGTTGGGTGTGGTTCAATCTCCTGATGGTGCCTTTCTCCTGATAGTGTCAGTGATGAGTTGAGTGTGGTTCAGTCCAGGTAGGGTAGATGTGCTGCAGACAGGGACATGTTGTTTGTTCTGGATGAGGACATAGGAAGGACCTGCTGGATTAGACCCAGGGGAGCGTTCTAGTTCAGCATCCGGTTTCACACCATGGCCAAGTAGTTGCCCTGGAAGGCCAACGAACAGGGCATAGAAGCGTGACATTCCCCTATAAATGATCAGACTTGTAATTTTGGGTCTGGGGTTGCTTTGGAATCCCACTTGGTTAGCCCTGACTTGGATAGCCCAGGCAAGCCCAGGCTTGGCAAATCTCGGGAACTAAGCAAGGCTGACCTTGGCAAGTACTTGGGTGGGAGACCTCGAATGAATACCAGGGCCAGGACGCAGAGGCAGGCAACATCAAGCCACCTCTCTGAACATCCTCCATGCCCCAGAAGGAGTCGCCAGAGGTCGCCATGACTTCTAGGCATGGGTGCACACACACACACACACAAAAATGCAAAAATACAAAAAAATCTCACCCTGTTATAGTGCTGTAGCAATTACTGGGTTTCTTGTACACTTAGATTCAAGTTGAGTAGTACCTTAGAGACCAAAAAGAGTTTCAGGGTGTAAGCCTTTGAGAGTGAAAGCTCGCTTTGTCAGATGAGCGGAGTAGATTCTTTGTTAAAAAAAAGTGCCCGCTGGTTGGTGCTGCTGGGAAAATGGCAGGTATGAGGGGGAGGTACAAGGACATGGTGCTGACGTGGGTGGACCTTTGAAAATGTACACACCTTACTGTCCGAACAGCACAATTATGCACTCTTCCTGAAAAAGATTATACGGGGAGGTACAAGGACATGGTGCTGACGTGAGTGGACCTTTGAAAATTACACACCTTGCTGTCCGAACAGCACAATTATGCACTTGGATCGCGCTCTTCCTGAAAAAGATTATATGGCAGGTGGGAAAGAAAATGCACTGTGGATGCGGAAAGGGCAATTGCAGAACTACATTGTGTAGAGGCTCCCCCGCCCAAAAAACACTCCAGTCTGGACACCCAAGTGCAGAAAAACCTTGACGTGGAAGCAGCCCTAGATAATATTTACCAGTCATTTTCAAACCAGTTCCATGTTGTCTGCTGAGGACCCGTGAATATGACTAATAATTCTGGGACATGCTTTAGGGTACATTCTCAGTTCATGTTAGACTAGAAATAGGGCCTGTTGTGGAAATAAATACAACGAGCTCTAGAAAGAGGCTCTGAGCGGGTGCACTCAGCATCAATTTGCTGTGGTGACCTCAGCGGAGTATAATGACACAGAGGTTACCGTTTTCTCCAGGGGAACTGATCTCTGCCATCTGAAGAGCAGTTGTAATTCTGAGTGATCCCCAGCCCTCCCCTGGAGATTGGAAACAATGGTTCCCCAGGAGGAAATGGCTGGTTTGGAGGGGGGAGTCCCTGGCATTGTACCTGAGGTTCCACCCCTCCTCAAACCCCACTCTCTCCAGGCTCCACTCCTCAAATCTCCAGGAATTTCCCAACCCAGAGGTGGCAACCCTATTTTCTTCCCAGCCAACTATCAATGTACCAGTATCTGCCTCTCTGACTTCATGTTTCCATCTCTAGAAAAGAAAAGGATGCGGAGTTCTGACTGCAGAGTCACCCCTGAATGGCTATAAAACAGCCATAAATCTATGCAGACGGCTACCATAAAACCGGGAGATCAAACAAAGTGAAAGCAGCATTCAGTATGGACAGTGCCATAAAATTTGAGGATCAGTCAAAGTGGCAGTGGCATGCAATTGTAGAGGGGAATTTCTGTTCCAGTGTGGGTTTAGTAAAACAGTGGAGTAAATGCTAGATGCAGATTGGGCCAACAATTGCTAGGCCAATAAAAACTTAAACTCTGGGGCTTCAACTCTCTACTCTAGACCATCTGAAGGACCCAGCTTCTTCCTCCTTCAAAGTAGGGTCCGTTCTGGGCCACTGCAATTCATCATCTGCAGGAGAACAACGTGTGAGTCCAGTGGCACCTTTAAGGCCAACAAGGCTTTGTTCAAGGCCTGAGCTTTCATATGTAAGCACACTTCCCACCAGCTCCCTCCTGGGTTCTTTCTCCCAGCCCAGCTGGCTCTATCACCCCCTGCAGGGTTTGCATAAAGTGAAAGCAATACAATGCAATGGTAAAATACTTTCAAGTCTGTCCTGTTTGCAAATGGAGATCACAGTTAATTACATCAAAGACCAGATTTGTCCTGTGGGAAGTTATTTTCTCACCCTTGCTTTACCTAAGCTTCCCGATAACTGCATTTACAAAATGGGTTACCAGCTAGCCACTAATCCGAATGGATGGCAGGTATCCCGATCCCTGGTAAATACGATTAAAAAAAAACACCTCTAGAGGCCGTTAGTGCAATCACTGAACTAGATTCAAATCCAAGAGATGAATAACACTTAGTAGTAATAACTCTAAGAGATTGGAGAGCTACCAATGAGTTGTGTGGGAGTAACGAACGATGGAAGTGAACGGTGCCATCCTAAGTAGAGTTACACCTTTCTAAGCCCATTGACTTTAATGGACTTAGAAGGCTTTGACTGAGCTGAGGACGGCACTGTTAATAGCTCAAGTTTGCAAACAGGCTGAACAGAAGCAGGCCTTGATATTGTCACCGTGGTTTAATCCAGGTATAGAACTGTAGGATGTAGGGAACGAACACAGTTCACCCGGGCACTTGCATCTGGACATCACCAGTTTGTTTCAAGCTGGGAATCCGTAACTGCGCTCTTTGCAAAAAGGGAGGCAAGTAGAAAGGCACACGTAAACCCAGTAGCAATCCATGCACTCCTCAGCAGAACTGAAACTCTCTGTGACATCTGAATGCACCCTAGAGATGTCCCCACGTACCTGGAGAAGGATCTTATTCCCATCAGGATCTTCGGTTTGCCATCTGCCTTCACTGATTGGGCTGCAGGAATTGGGCAAGAATGGTACCAGCTGCCCAACATCTCTCACTCGGAACTCCAGCACAGCCGAATCCGTGGGTCGTGGGATGTGGCCTTTCGGAAGCCTTTTCAAGGAAAACTGAATATTTATGTCCACATTAGAATAGATAAGAAATATGCAAAAGTCTGCCCTTTTCTGACAAGCCCGTCTTCTCAGTATTAATTCGTACAGTTTC
This sequence comes from Gekko japonicus, assembly GCF_001447785.1. Taxonomy (NCBI): domain Eukaryota; kingdom Metazoa; phylum Chordata; class Lepidosauria; order Squamata; family Gekkonidae; genus Gekko; species Gekko japonicus. Next base: position 395,302 of record NW_015161450.1, read on the forward strand.
ATAATGTTGTCAAAGTTTTCGTGACTGCAGTAGATGGTAAAGCGTATTATTTCCTTCCCATAATGCACTGGTCGGATGGCCCACAAAGGAGTCCCTTCTGCCAAAGTGAAGAAGTCCTGGCCCCCTGGCATGTAAGGGAGGAAATTGCCATGCACTTGCTCTGTGTGGTGGTAACGCCAAGGCGGCCTTTGAAAGGACTTGTGGAGCTGTCCAATTGGCTCTTCATCTTCCTCTTCTTGAAGAAAGAGAATTACCGCAAGGGCCGGCTGAGAATCGACAACCTTATCGTGTTTCCTAGGCTTCCTCGGCACTCGCCTTTCTGCGACCGGGAACAGCTGGAGATCTGGGTGGATCCACGACAACAGATTATCAATAGCTTGCTGGAGGGCAGATGATTCTTCTGGATCTGCAATTATGTGTGCGCTAACAAGAAAAGGGTCCCGTACATTCCACACAGAAAGCTCACCTGAATGGAGAAAGGGGGGGAAATAGACTTTTCAAAATATTGTGTTTCGAATGGCATTCAGTTACAGCGAGAAATCTTAACATTTAAGGTTTAAAAAAATGAACTGTGTACTGAGACATTCTTTACAGAAGTATGGGTCTGACAGGAAATGCTCAATCCCTTTTCCCCATCATAAATTGCAAAGAACCTTATAAATATTTTGAGGTAGTGTTACCTGTGAGGTTTATTGTCCTTTCTGGCATCACCAGCATACTATAATCAAAATATATTCAGGCCCCGTTCACATGGAGCATTTGCCGCGCTAAAGATACGGATGATAGGTGGATTTTCTGGACGCGATCACACCGCAACATCTGGGAAGTGTAGTGCACCCGTGGCTTCGTGCCAAAGATATGGAGTAAAAAACTAGTACTTACGATGTACTAGTTTCCGGAAAACGCAGGGCAAGGGCGGGCGTCTGATCGTGTCCCGTCCTAGTCCCGTCGCAAACTGGTTAGTTTTTTTTTAAGTCTTCACAGGATGCGCACAAACGATCCTGCGCATGCTCACCTTTTGGTGAGAAAAAAAATATTCCCATTTGCCACAGAAGCGGCGCCTAGCGATTGCTGGTGTGATCGCGCCATGTGATCCGCACCTCACGCCCTAACCACGGGACCTCGATGGGACGTCTGATCGGGCAGCCGTGCGTTATTTTGCTCTGGGGCAAACAGCCACGCTCCCCCCCCCCGCATTTTCCGGCCCGTGTGACCGGGGCCTTAGTTCTACAGTTTATAGTCCCAAAGGTCAGTACAGTAAATACCATCTCTGATAAGCTTCCATGGACAGTTCACTGAAATGGCCACAACCATCTGGTAAAATGCTCAAACCACAAAGCAAGAAACACGACTACTGGCTGCCTGCAAAAGGCGAATGTGACCCCATTGGAGGCAGAATACATGACCTAATCCTCCAGTTTCTGAGCCCTACAGGAAGATCTACTGCTCGGGAGACACTAGTCTTTATGCAGATGATAGCCACTGAGCTCAGAAACATTGAGGACAAGGACACATAACTTTTTGGCCATTGAAAATAACACTGCTCCATGATGAATAGGGTTGCCAGTCTCCAGGTGGTGGCTGGAGATCTCCCATAACGACAACTGGTCTCCAGGTCACAAACATCAGCTCCTCTGGAGAAAATGGCTGCTTTGGAAGGTGGACTCCATGGCATTATACCCCACTGAGGTCCCTTGTTAAATTCAGGACTATTTTTCCCTAC
>NW_015161450.1:397037-403471 GCF_001447785.1 Gekko japonicus
CCCTACACTTAGGCCATCAAAAAAGGGGGGTTCCTCTTATATTTGCATAATTTATGTCCCATAATATTTTTTTGTGTACATATAACATTTTTTAAAAGGGGGCCAACTTCCTTTCAAGTTAACGTGGTATTCTGGATTGCAGTATTTTAAGGGACCTGTGTGTTCCAGCTGGTGTCAGACAGACATCTGGCTGGCTATTGATTGCCTTGTTTTTAGTTGAGTTTTTTTCTTGCAGTTCTTGTTCCCATCATCCCAAGTGAGAAACCTGACAGTAACCATGCTATGTGCCCAGTGAAGTCAGCAAAACTTTTTACACAGGATGCTTCTGAAGAGGCCTTAAATTCACAGCTCGGGGGATCTTCCCAACCTTCTTGTTTAACCTCCATTCTTAAAAAACGCATTCTTGAGAACTCAAAAGCTTAACACAACTGTGTTGGTGTTATTTGGTTGGCCTTAATGACGGAGGTGAGGTGGATTTTAACTGTATTACTGTTATCTGCTGGTATATACTGTGAGCCTTTTTGGGGGGGGGGTGAAGCTGCCATGGCCAGGGGGTCCATCCCACCCAAGAGGCGGAGCCATCTTCTTCCCACGGTGCCAAAGATGAGTCAACATGCCAGAAATGTAACAGCTGCTTTAATTACTTGACTGCTTTACAATGCCAGGAGCTGCGGTGGCTCAAGTGGTTAAGACGCTGAACTGCAGGCTGTGGAAGGTCGGTAGTTCAGCAGTTCGAGACCCGAGTGTGCCACATGATGGAGTGAGCGCCCGTCTCTAGTTCCAGCTCCTGCCAACCTAGCAGTTCGAAAGCAAGAAATTGCAAGTAGATAAATAGGCACCACTTCGGTGGGAAGATAACAGCGTTCCGTGCGCCTTGGGGTTTAGTCATGCCGGCCACATGACCACGGAAACGTCTTCGGACAGCGCCGGCTCTTCGGCTTTGAAACGGAGATGAGCACCGCAACCCTAGAGTCGGACTCGACTGGCTTTCAAGCGAGGGATCCTTTACCTTTACCCTTTACAATGCCAGTTCCAGATGTTAACCACTACCCCACTGCCTGGCCAGTTCACCTGCCATCACCTCTACCTACTCACACTTAGGTGTTAGGGCTGCTTTTCCAGCCCAAGTCCTTCTCCCAGCTCTTGTCCTGGCCACTGCAGCCTTCCTACAGGGTTAGGCCAGGGGCAGGCCATTCTGCCAGGGTTCGGTGGGAAGAGTTCCCTTTTGGCTTCCCTCTGGCCCAAAAATGTCGCCTTCCAAATCTCCAGGAGGCTCTGCCCTTTCTAGACTGCAAAGCCCTCAAGCCTGGCTCACCAGCACTCCTCCCCAGCTGCCAGCCAGATCCTTCCTCTGCCTTAGGGTTGCCAGTTCAGGGCTGCTAAATACCAGCAGGTTTTGGGGGTGGAGCCTAAGGAGGGTGGGGTTTGGGGAGGGGAGGGACTTCATGGCATAGAGTCCGCCTTCCAAAGCGGCCATTTTCTCTAGGTGAACTGATCTCTGACACCGGGAGATCAGTTGTAATAGCGGGAGATCTCCAGCCACCACCTGGAAGTTGGCAACCCTACTCGACCTTCTTCAGCTTGGGGCGTTTATCCCTCTTCCTTTGGTCGCTGCTTCCTGTTCCCACTCCTGAGCAGGCCCTTTCTCTTGAGGAGGCTTTTACCCCAGAGAAGGCCTTTGCTCCACAGGGACCTAGCTGGCCTTCCTCCTGGCTGCTCCTCCCTGGCCCTTGTAGGCCCAAAAGGCGCTTCCCTCAGCTCTGTGCTGCGGCCTTCCTTGGAGCTCTGCCCCTGGCTCCATACCTTCTGCCTCAGCGGTAGGGTGCCCAGGGCTGGGACAGATGAAAAAGGAAGGATACCAACAGCTTAAATAAGTAGATTGTTCAGAGTTGCCAAGTAAGTTTTCATGAAGTCACAGGAATAGAGATTGGGCCATAAACACACACTTTTGTTTTTTAACTCTGCCAAAGTGGGGGGAAGTCTGTGGCCTGCACTGAAAGGACCTGGTATAAAAAAGGACTCTGACACACTTATTGCAGTCCCTTCCTTTCCCTTGCCAACATTCACAGGCATCTACTTAATAAAAAATGGGGGTGGGGGGGAGGAAACATATGAACTGGATATGAGGAAGAGAGTGGTCAAAGAGAAAACTGTAGGCTTGATTTAAACAAGAACTCATGGCTTCTTTGAGAGCGAAAGAAACGTTCAATTGCAACTTGGTTTTAACAAAAGGAGCAGGAGAATAACCTCCGCCACTTCTCATGCCAGTTCAGTCCAATCCGCCTTCCGGCAAACTGTCACCAATGCAAAAGAAAAGATCTGCATATAGATCAGGCTTCTTGGGCTGAGGGTTAATCCTGCAGAAAATGCTACTCGGCTGAAGTACCTTTTTCAAAACCACATCATAGTTCCTACAAACCCCTCCCATATACCTCTCCTCAAGTCTATTCTGTATTACAAAAAGCAGCTTTTAAAAGGCAACCGCCAAGTGCACGGAAAATTCAAAATAGTCGCCTGGGATACTCTCAAAGCCAAGCTTCAGAGATTATTGCCACACAGGGAGCAAGCAGGCAGGGCAGAGCGGAATGCGCAAAGCTTTCACAACCAGGAGTTTAGGAATTATGTTGAGTGCTAAAACCCAAGCCAGTCCTATCGACTTTTTTCTTTTCTTTTCGGTCACTGTTCATTCAACCCAGTGGTCTCAAACAGCTGCTGAGAGTTTTTGTTTAAGCAACTAACGGACAGCTACCAACATAATGGAATCTCCCCAACAAAATATGATAGGGTTATGTAGGGCCTTTTCTTTGGAAAAAGAGGTGCCGGACCCCTCAAGAGGGAAACGAAGTTTTCAATCTGTGTACTGAAAACTCATGAACTTTTAAAAAGAGGCTCTGGAACTCCATTCCGGCAAGTTCCCCCAGAAAAAAAAGCCCTAGGGTTATGCAGTTGTTTTGGACTGTTTCTGTATTTCTACAACAGCAGCCAAAAATCCAGCGACCCTGTACGTAACCCAGCCATCTACATTGCTCAGTAGCCTAGAAGTTTCTGCAGTTGGAGAAGCAGAGCCCTTACTAAGTAGGGGGGGAACCAGCTCCTGTCTAAGTTTTAAAAATTCAGGGCAGCTTAGAAATACAGAGTCAAGCCCTGACCTGGATAGCCCAGGGAAGCCCAATCTCGTCAGATCTCGGAAGCTGACTTCCTTGGAATACCATGTCGGAGCTAAGCAGGGTCGACTGTGGTTAGTACTCAGATGGGAGACTTCCTTGGAATGCCATGTCGGGAGGACAGGCACAGGCTTTATTCAGCCACCTCTGAAAATCCTCCAGGGCCACCAGTAGGGGTCAGTCACCAGAGGTCAATGTGACTTCCAGGTGCAGACACACACAAAAAAATACCCCCCAAAATTAATATACCGAAAGTATTCACTGAATTTACTCCAGTATTTAGACAAAGTTGTTTTATGTACAGTGGAATGAATATAAGCACTAATCACTCTTAATGAGAGATGTTGAAAATTCAAGTACAAGGCTATTGCCTAGGGTGGATAATTAGGTAACACTGTCAATTCTACAACTAGTTTTGTTGAAATAAGACAAGCAGTGCTGACCAAACAGCATCCCCTCTTCTTGTTCTTTACAGCCTTGAGAGAATAGGTGGAATAGCCTGAAAGATATATTTTTTTCCCATTGACCAAGTCTCCTGTAGTAAGATTATATCACAGCGTTTCATGAGTTCCCCTGTTCCCTTCATACTCTCTATCCACTTTTTAAATACTTTCAACAGGAACATCCTGGGGAGGGGGGGGAGAGAAAGCTTATAAGCAACGTAAGACAAGACAGATTCTCTCTCTTGCACAGAGGCGGTTTTCCACACAGGGAGGGGCTTCTGGGGCTTCCTCGTTGCTGGTGTGGCTGCAGGGTGCTTCAACCTGCCAAGTTACCCTGTGAGTTCCCTACCGTGGTCCCCCAGCAGTAGCCAACCCCCTCTCTCAGGCCACCAAAGCTTTTGTAATTTAAAAAAAATATGAAATCAGCACTAGAATATTGTTATATCGATATACCATTGTAACTATAGGTGTTGCAGGTTCTCTGAATCCTATCATTTCCTATTTAAACAAGGTAAGTCTCTAGCTTTGTATTGAAAAGTTATGCCTTTTCCCTTATATCTCCTCAAGGGAATGGGCAAGAGATGTACTTTTTAGACATGAAAGCTGAGAATTCAAGAGATGGTAGAAAACACACACGTGAAACTCTTGTCTGCCGCTTCGAATCAGTCCTGGCTGTGGTTAAACAATGAACACGTCGCCTCAGTGACATGTTTCAGCCATTGTCTTGGGTGCCAGTTTAGTTCTCCCTGTGAACTGACATTCTTCCCACAGGGTGTAAATAAAGCTAGGGAAAATCTGCGCACCCCCCCCCAACATCTGGCCCTTTCAGATGACAGCCATTGTGATGTACTGCAGTGATTTTCAGCCGTTCCACACTGGGAGACCCTTCAACCCCTAGGCAGCAGGCAAAGATCTACTGAACTTCGTGTGTGTGTCAGGAAGAAGGAACATCTGAGACTTCACTAGGAAACAAATGTTCCCGCTTGGCGCCTGTGGAAATCGCCTGGATGGGGAAATGGCTGGCAAATTCCCACATCCCTCCCTCCTTCGGCTCTTGTATTTCCTCCTTCAAAATGCTTCCTCCTAAAGAATCCCATGTGCACCTCTGACATCATTAAGCAAACAGTAACAGGACAAAAAAAAAACAAGAGAACTGTACTCACAGCTAGAAGATGACACATGGCTGTACTCTGACCTGCAATACAAAAGTGGCAGGTCAGCAGAGCTATTCTTCAAAAAAATGACTGGTGAGGATTAGGAAAGGTAGAGGTAGTTACAACACTGCCAACACCACCTTCTGAGATCCACAGGTAGTTCAGTTACCTGTTATCAGCATGTCATATTCAGGATAAGAAACCCAGGCTTAGTGTTCTACCTTTCCACCCAATTCTGTCCAGCCTTTGATGAAGGGCCTCAGCTGGCAAACTGGACAAAGGTAGAGGAGGGGAACTGAGGAAGGTCTTGCTGGCAGCTGAGGCCGAAGACTTTCCTCTTCCCTTTCTGCAGGCATTTAACCTGGGCAGGGCCAAAGGCACAAACTCCTGACTCTCGGTTTGGGGCTCATAGCCTGGGACCAGTGATAATGGGCTTGCCAGACCCAGCACAGCCAAGATTTGTTTTGGCTTGTGTCTTAGCTTTTGTGATTTGGACTTTTTTCTTTCTGTAAGCTGCTCTGGGTCTCTCCAGTAAGAAAAGTGGCCTAAAACAATGCTTAAATCGATCAATCAATCTCTTGCTGAAGAAGGCTGAGTGCACATGAAGGCTCATACCTCAAATTAAACTTTGTTAATCTTAAAGGTGCCACTGGACTCAAACATTGTTCTTATGCCTCATGCTGTCCTTGCTGCATTTTGGTCTTCCTTCCTTCCTTCCTTCCTTCCTTCCTTCCTTCCTTCCTTCCTTCCTTCCTTCCTTCCTTCCTTATCAGGAAGCTGGAAGGTTTAGCCTTGTCTTTGCAAAGAAGGCAGGCTGCCTTATTCTGGGGAGGGGGATAAAGACTGGCCTCTTAGGGCTGATCCCCCAGGGGCAAGGCAGCTTTCCCCCACCTTACAGACTTTGCCAGTCTCTTCCAAGGCACCAGGATTGTAAGGGGAGGACAATGAACAACACTGGCACTTCTGTCTACCGCAGGCTTTCTACCAGAAGTTGCAAGCCAGAAACCTGCCAGCCCCCACCATCAGGCTAAGGCCGAATCATGAGAAGGGCTCAGGCAAGGAGGCCCCCTGCTTGTGCAGAACAAGAGCCTTCCCCAAGCCAGCCATGATGGTGGAAAGCACCATGCACAGAAATGCCAGTCAAAGATGATGATCTGCAAGGTGTTAAATCCTGGGTTCCATGGATGGTTTGACCCCCAAGCATGGCTTATCAGCTCTGCTTTATTAGTGATTCAGCAAGAACAAGACAAGACAAAAGACAAACTGCTAGGGCAATGGCCCTGTTAAATAGCACGCAACTCCACCCAGTTCCCAAACAACTACCAAGGATAGGCCATTAACAGAACCATTAATTCCCCATTGGCCACCTCCAGAGTCCTGGTGGGCTATTGTTCTAGAGCTTCAAGCTCAGCCAGTCTCTGGTAGACACAGTCCTGGAATGTTCCAGTCCCAATACATAACAGCCAACCTGGGTTAAATGTTCTGTGTGCTTGGTCTACTGTAGTCACTTTCTCCCCGCTGACTCTCTTCTCCGTGTCACTGGCATGGGAAAATGGGAATGTAAAGAAAAAGCCAGGAACATGGAAACTGAAAGCAGAGAGAGAGAGAGAGAGGGAGAGAGAGAGAGAGAGAGAGAGAGAGAGAGAGAGAGAGAGAGAGAGAGGCGATACACA
>NW_015161450.1:403511-411121 GCF_001447785.1 Gekko japonicus
GAAGAGAGAGAGAGAGAGAGAGAGAGAGAGAGAGAGAGAGAGAGGGGCTACAGACAACCAGGTGCCACAGGTTGGATTCCTTACTGAAAGTTGGAAGTAGTATAATTTGGCTTATTTACGTGTCTGAGGTTAATGGGACAGGGCATGTTTGCCATCGATTTTGATGAGTTAGTTCCAAATGCTCATCCCTTTGATGCAGAGAGGACCACAGGATATGCGTCAACATTTTATGTTGTGTACAATGGATGGCTAAGGGTTTCCACCTGCAACTATGCACCTTTAAAATGCCATGCGTACATATCGGTATCTCTTCCAGAATCCGGACTCTTCTGAAACTGTTTTACTCTATAGACCTCGGAGTGGTGGAAAACATTTAGTCTGTAAAAAAGCTTAAGTGTTCAGAGGGCAGTTGTGCTTCTGTACCATGCATAGGCACCTACTCCTTTCCTCTGACTTCCAGGCCATTTCCACACAGTTTATTTGTCCTGGATTCAATGTTATTGGGAAGCAGGGGTTTTTTTTTAACTGCTTCCCACAGCACTGCGGTCCATTCATGAACCTCCTGGGGTTTCCATGGCTTTTCTTCAAACTTTCTTAAACCTGCTTTGCTCCAAGGTTTCCAGAAAGACTGCAGTAAAGCAATCTGGATGGCTGCTGTGTGGGTGGGAAAAGCCGGATTTTCTACCCACACACCAGGCATTTTCTCTGGGTGGGAAAAGCTGGATTTTCTACCCACATATCAGCCATTTCCTCTCCCCAGCACCGGGGCAACTGAATACCGTTATACTGATCTAACATTATAACAATATGTATAACAGGTTCTCTGGATTCCCAGATTCCCTTAAAAAAACAGTAAGTCTATTGAGCAAATTTACATTGGGGTTTTTTTCATGCAACGTTTTATATTCAGCCAGAACCCTACGTCATATGCAGGACGTGATGTGCTGTGTGTACCGTGCTTCCCTGCACTGACCTGGATAGCCCAGACTAGGCCGATCTTATCAGATCTCAGAAGCTAAGCAGGGTCAGCCCTGGCCAGTATTTAGATGGGAGACCTCCAAATACTACCAGGATCATGATGTGGAAGAAGAAGAAGAAGGCCCTGAGACGGTCTTGGCTGGGAGGGTGGGGTAGAAATTTGATGAATAAGTAAATAATAATAAAGACGATGAAGAGATTTGGATTTATACCCTGCCCTTCATTACCCAAAGGAGTCTCAGAGTGGCTTACAATCTCCTTCCCCTTCCCCGCCCCACAACAGATACCCTGTGAAGTAGGTGGGGCTGAGAGAGCTCTCCCGAGAATTGCCCTTGAGAGAACAGCTCCGAAAGAACTTATGACTGATCCAAGGTCACACCAGAAGCTGCATGTGAAGGAGTGGGGAATCAAACCCAGTGCTCCCAGATCAGAGTCTGCGCTCTTAAGCACTACACCAAACTGGCTCTCTGTGGAGGCAGGCAGTGGGAAACTACCTTGGAAGGTCTCTCACCTCGAAAACCCCCAGGGGGTCACCATCAGTCAGCTGTGACTTGACGGCACTTTCCACCACCACGCTTCCCAGCTTCCATATTCTTCAACAAGAAAACACAAAACAACTACTGCAAATTACACCCACTGCAATATGGTCGGCTTTGCTTAACATGGATCGTTTCAGAGGGAACACAACACAAGCACCAAAGGGAAAGAAGAGATGTGTTCTAGCTGCATAGCATATTTGAAGTCATGAAGATAGGCAAAGTGATTTTTGGGATTCAGGACCCTACATTTGATTATAAGCCCTGCTCATGAGCAGGGTTCCCTCTAAGCTGAGTTAGTGTGAGCTAGCTCACAGTTTTTTAGCCTCCGGCTCAGACATTTTTGTCTTTGCTCAGGAAGGAGGGCTCCAGAGCAAACTAATTTATGTAGCAGCCAAATCACTCGCTCACAACTTTAATGCCAGTAGCTCACACAGTAGAATTTTTGCTCACAAGACTCCTCAGCTTAGAGGGAACATTGCTCATGAGCTACAAGGAATGCACGTTTTTCTCTTTATGTGTGTGTTGAATAATGTTCGCGTTACTGTCAATGCATGTACACTGGAATGTGTGATTGAAACCACAGCTTTCTCTGGGTACTGGTGCCGACTTTCAGTTGTGGAAGGATAGTTAGATTCGACTCCAGCAGCACCTTAGAGGCCAACAAAAGTTTCAGGGCACAAACTTTCAAGAGTCAAAGATCTCTTCATTGGACACCATGTGAACACACACTGGCTTTTCCTTACAAACAGATGTCTGTGTGTCCACTGCAATGCGTGAACAGGGTTTAAATGGTGTTCCAGTGGGCTGTTCTGGTTTCTAAAATCATCAGGAACTACCTTCCTTCCCTAGAACAGATCAAAATGAAAATGTTGGGAGGAAGCAGAAAAAGAGTTGGGTTTATACCCCACCCTTCACTCGGAGTCTCAGAGTGGCTTACAGTCTCCTTCCCTTCCTCTCCCCACAACAGACACCCTGTGAGGTGGGTGGGGATGAGAGAGCTCTGAGAGAACTGCTCTTGAAATAACAGCTCTGAGAGAACTGTGATTGGCCCAAGGTCACCCAGCTGGCTGCATGTGGAGGAGTGGGGAATCAAACCTATTCTCCAGATTAGAGTCCGCCGTTCTTAACCACTACACCAAACTGGCCCAGTATATAATTCGTTTACACAGCAGGGTGCATACACACCATTCACATACAGAGCCAGTGTGAAATAAGAGGGCCATACTAGGATGTAAGAGAACAAAGTTCAAATCCTCCCTCCATCACAAAGTTTGGTTGGGCCAGTCTTTCCCTCTCTTGGGAGGGATATCAGACGGTTGGGCTGATGCAGCCTTGCATGTGCATGCTTTGCCCATGCAGTCCACCTGCCACAATAAAAAGAAAGGGGGTGGATGAACAGATCACATGGGCGAGACATGGGCACACATGTGTGCAAATGCACCTACACGCGCAACACGTTCCACATGCATGGGTTAGGAAACTTGAGTGCAATCAACAAATCAAGCTGGAATATGAACTGGCCCCAAGATTCTGAGGTGGTCGAATTCCATGTTCCAGAGGCGTCACCATGTGCCACAATACTCAACGGTATTCAAATTACATGGTATTTTCCAGACGATGGTTGCACACAGCCACATTTAATATGACAAACCTTAGAGCCAGTGAGGCTGCAAAGCCCCTGTCTGTGTAATGTGGCTTCCTCCCTTCTCACAAGTATGCTTTTTTTTTTTTTGTATTGTTTTTCCTTGAACATTCATGCACATGCATGGGTTAGGAAACTTGAGTGCAATCAACAAATCAAGCTGGAATATGAACTGGCCCCAAGATTCTGAGGTGGTCGAATTCCATGTTCCAGAGGCGCCGCATCACCATGTGCCACAATACTCAACGGTATACAAATTACATGGTATTTTCCAGACGATGGTTGCACACAGCCACATTTAATATGACAAACCTTAGAGCCAGTGAGGCTGCAAAGCCCCTGTCTGTGTAATGTGGCTTCCTCCCTTCTCACAAGTATGCTTTTTTTGGGGGGGGCTATGCTCTTCCATGAGACGTTCAGCCGCTTTTTGCCCTGCCCCATCCAGTCCCAGTCCTTCTGTGTTCCTCACTGTTCATGAGATGGAACCCTTTTCCTCATACAGGGTCTGAGGAAGTCCTCAGTGGTTTTTAAAGACAAGGTCTAAAAATTAAAAAAAAACCAAAAACACATCCCATTCTCAAAGGCAGGGGGGAAAGGAGGAATGACCCAAGCAGAAACAGTGGTGTAGTGATTAGAGTGTCAGGCTAAAATCTGGGAGACCCAGCCTGGATTCCCCACTTGGCCAAGGAAGCTTACTGGGTAACTTTGGGCCAGTCACATACTCTCACCCTAGCCTACCTCGCAGGGTTGTTGTTGAGAAGATCAAACGGAGGGAAGGAAAACAATGTAAAGCCATTTTGGTCCCCATGGGGAAGAAAGGGGAGTATAAATAAAACAAATATTCTCCTCACAAAGCAATGTGAAGGAGAACAGTTGCAATATATATTATAAAATTTAAACAACTTAACATGAATTCTCTTTTGCAGACATTTCATCTCACAGTGCATCGCGTGCTTCTAAGTCTGTTGGCTTCAATGGAGTCAGAAGGGCTTAACTCTGTTTAACGCTGCACTGTCAATGGGCAAGTATAATATAACTGCATGAACCGGTACTGATCAAGGCATATGCAAAGGTTTTTCCCCACCCCCTGCTGTTTGATTTGGGTCCCAATATTAATCTATGCCTACAAGTCCTATTGAGAAAGAGCACAGCACAGGATTTTCCTAAAAATATATTTTCCACGTTTCTTCTTGCTTGCACCTGGGGAGCGGTGCTCCTCTCAATTCTGAGCCTTCGAGATACACACACCCATCTCCGGGTTGCAGCGCCATATCCTGAAGGCCAAACCACATCTTTCGTGCAAACGCGCGCAACCAGCCACCCGATTCGGGACGGCGAGTGGGGCTGAGAAGGAAGGCGGCGCTCAACCCTTTTCTCGCGCCAAAAGTCTTCTGCGGAGTTTTAAATGCGAGTTTGTACAGCGTTCCGTGCGCCTTGGTGTTTAGTCATGCCGGCCACATGACCACGGTCTTCGGACAGCGCTGGCTCTTCGTCTTTGAAACGGAGATGAGCACCGCAACCCTAGAGTCGGACTCGACTGGCTTTCGAGCAAGGGAACCTTTACCTTTTACCGTGCCTTGAAAGGCTGGTTCCTCAGCGCCTAGCTAAGGCGCGCCTCGAAGTGCTGGGGATCGACGAGGCGCGGCAGGATAGACCGCAAATGCTCCCCCCGCCCGCCGACAGCCCAGACCTGAGGGAAGGACTCACCCGCCTGTCTCGGCCCCCGAGTCCGCGCCGTCGTCTTGACCACGCCGGCCGCCGCTGCTGCTCCCCTTCCGGTGCATGGCTCGGCTGCTCCCGGGTCTCAAGCGGAGGATGCAGGCCAGCGACGGCTGGGCGGTCCCTCCTCTGCGCGGGAGGTCCCTCAGTCCATCTGCCGCCTGCAACCGGAGATCTGCCTCTCCAGCCACCCTTTAAGCCCTTCGCTTGGTCTTTTCCAGATCAGGCGTCCTCCACGCGGTCTCTCGGGGGTGGCGAGAGGGGCTCGCTTCAGAGGTTGCGTTTCTCTTGCTGCCTTTCCCCGGCAAACTGTAGCAATAAAAATTTTAAAATGCACCCGTGAGGCTCCCGGGATGAAATCTGCATGACACTTACTCTAAAGTAGTCTCGTGGTTGTTGTGGAACACTTTGGGATGGTGGTTTAAGTATGAATGCACAAGCTGATCTGATTTGTGGGTTGCCTTTATCCAGTTTGCAAGCTTTCCAGCTGCATTGATGGGTATGAAATGGGTATAGACAAATATACTGGGTTGGATCCAGCCAGCATTTTCATTCCGTCTGGCTCAATCACCCTCTGTATTGCAGTCCTCCTCCCACATGGCATTTGTCCACGCAGATCCCATAAGCCTCAGCAAAGCCTTTTCCTAGATTCTCAACTCCATAGAACAAAGGCCTAGTTACAAAAACTGTATATGAAAAAAATGTTTGTGTTGTCATTAAACCCAGCACTTGTGGTAGCTGTCTTTCGGATCCTCCCCAAACTCCCCAAATGATGGCCCGCTTCTTATGTTACGCCAGTGGCATGGAAACCCTAATAGCTCTGTTTCTTTCCATGCTGTTGAGATTCGGGTTATACCCATGGCCTGGAAAAGTGTGGCCTGGCAGCCATTCCTACACCAATATAAGAAGGAACCATAGATACATAAAGGGCATGGGGGTCTCCCAACGAAGGTTCGTGTCTTTGGAGTACAATGCATGCTTTGCATACAGAAGATCCTTGTGGTTCAAAGTTCAGTCCCTCTTTCTTGGACAGGATAAACTAGGTGAGTGGTTCCCAACCTCTTCTAGTATGAGGTCCCCTCTTTAACCAAGAGAGCCAGTTTGGTGTAGTGGTTAAGTGTGTGGACTCTAATCTGGGAGAACCAGGTTTGATTCCCCACTCCTCCACTTGCACCTGCTGATGTGACCTTGGGTCAGTCACATGCTCTGGCACAGCTGTCCTTGAAAAAGAGCAGTTTGTGTCAGAGTTCGCTCAGCCCCACCTACCTCACAGGGTGTCTGTTGTGGGGAGGGGAAGGGAGAGGAGTTTGTAAGCCGCTCTGAGACTCCAAGTGAAGGGCGGGGTGTAAATCCAGTCTCCTCTTCTTCTTCTTAACATGAAAACAAAAAATGGACCCCTCCCACATGATAATAGTTGTACTGTTAGTATCCATTGATTGAGAAAATACATAATGACAAAAAGGTCAAATTGCACATATGGATTTGTAGACCCCTTAACTTCATACCCCCCCCCCAGGGACCCAGAACTCCAGGGTGGGAACCAGTGAACTAGACTAAATTAGATGGACCAGTGATCTGTGTCAGAGAGTGCCATGTGTTCACAATGCATACATTATGCGTACAGATTGTTTCTGAAGGGCACTGTCTTCCCTCTTACTGTCCCTTTACACTAGTGCTGATTGTCTGTCAAGTTTGTCATTGTCAAGTTTATCATTCTGTTTATCATTCTCACAGAACCTCTGTTGGGTTCCCCCCGCAACTAGATTCCAACAGAAGGGAAAATCCTCTCCAGAATGAGCCCTAGTTGTGATGGTCAGCTGTAGTTCAAAGTGAGCATTGTGTCATTTCACTGTTACTCCAGATGTGTGGTTCTAAGCAGAAGTACACCCTTCTATGCCCACTGAAGTCAGTATACCTAGAAGGGTGAAAAGACTGCTGTTCAGTGACCTAGAGAGCAATCCCAGGCAGGTCTACTCAAAATCCTGCTTAGACTTATACAATGGGGCTTACTCCCAAGAAAGTTCAAGATGGGTAGCCGTGTTAGTCTGTCTGTAGCAGGAGAAAACAGTAAGAGTCCAGTAGCACCTTAAAGACTAACAAAATTTGTGGCAGGGTATGAGCTTTTGTGAGTCACTGCTCACTTCTTCAGGTAAAAAGGTAAAGGTAAAGGTTCCCTTGCTCGAAAGCCAGTCGAATCCGACTCTAGGGTTGCGATGCTCATCTCCGTTTCAAAGCCGAAGAGCCAGCGCTGTCTGAAGACGTTTCCGTGGTCATGTGGCCGGCATGACTAAACACCAAGGCGCACGGAACGCTGTTACCTTCCCACCGAAGTGGTACCTATTAATCTACTTGCAATTTCTTGCTTTTGAACTGCTAGGTTGGCAGGAGCTGGAACTAGAGACAGGAGCTCACTCCGTCATGCGGCACACTCGGGTCTCAAACTGCTGAACTACCGACCTTCCACAGCCAGCAGTTCAGCGTCTTAACCACTTGAGCCACCGCAGCTTCTTCAGGTACTCTACCACAAATTTTGTTAGTTTTTAAGGTGCTACTGGACTCTTACTCTTTTTTACTCCCAAGAAAGTATTCTTTGTTGTTGTTGTTCAGTCGCACAGTCGAGTCCGACTCTTTGTGACCCCATGGACCACAGCACGCCTGGCCCTCCTGTCTTCTGCCGTCCTCCAGAGTTTGTTCACTGCATTGATAACAACTGTCTAACCATCTCATCCTTT
>NW_015161451.1:0-8255 GCF_001447785.1 Gekko japonicus
CACGGTTAATTTCTAGCCTCCTAATATTGCAACAAAGCACTCTTCAACTTCAATCACACACATTTTGAATATTTCTATACTGTGGTAAATCTATACGCATTCTACCAAATTCATCACCAAAACTATTATTCCTTTCTTGTACTATATTATCTTCCAGGCAGACTAAGATCTGTTTTTTCTCAATAGTTATAGTCTTCAAATTATTCAGGCCCAAGACAGGGAGAGGAACATTATTAATAAGAATATTTAAAAAAATAAATAAAATAAATACAATAACATCAAGAACACAACACTAGTGTTTGTATCAAAAATAGATTTTCATATAACGACAGTCTTTAACTAATAGTCTTAATCCGACTATATTGTTTTTACCTATTTTAAGTTATTTATACCACTGTTTCTATAGCACTCATTAATTATTATTTTGATCTGACTCATTCTTCTCTAGCAATTAATTATTCATATTTGATTCTCCTCAGTAAGCTTCGTATTCCGTTAGACAATAGCTTTACTGGACTTCCATCTCCACTCGTATTGGCGAAATCTTCCCAAGAGGCCTGACACCGTCTTCTCCTACAACCTCACTCCAGATTTATACTCCACAAGGTGGGTTACGTACTTATTTACTTTGCAGAGATCTTTAAGATCATGGCTGACCGCATTAAAGTAATATCGAGCAATGTGAAGGGCTTGAACCACCCTATTAAGAAACGCAGAGTCTTTACCGACATGATGAAACTGAATCCTGATGTCATCCTCTTGCAGGAAACTCATCTCAAAAAATCGAATAACCTAGTTTTTAAAAACCCCAAGTTCCCAACTCAATTCTTAGCCCCAGGTACCTCAAACTCACGTGGGGTGGCGATTCTCTTATCCCGTAATTTTCATTTCAAGTTGGAACATAGTAAATCTGATCCAAATGGCAGGTACCTTTTCATAAAAGGCAATCTGGATAATATCAAACTGACCATTGCCACAATCTATGCTCCTAATGAAGGACAGCTCAATTTCATTGAATCTACTCTTTCCATTATTCAGAATTTTGCTGAAGGTGATATTTTGCTGGGAGGGGACTTCAATTACATTATAGACAAGCATTTAGACAAATCTTATCACACGGCTCATCATACTACACCTAAAAACAGACTTACCAAGTTAGATTCCATATTGAAAGCACACAACCTCACTGATATTTGGAGACTAAAACATCCTGGTGTACGTGACTATACTTATTTCTCTTCAAGTCATTCAGTCCATTCCAGAATAGACCTTATCTTACTATCTTCCCCCCTTGTATCACAAGTAGAAAGTGTCAACATTACACCTCACAGATGGTCTGACCATGACCTGCTATTATGTAATCTAAAAACCCCATCTAAAAGAATACAAAACACACAATGGTCATTGAATGTAAATTTATTAAACAACCAACTATTCGTGGAACACCTGGAAAATGAAATCAAAAATTATTTAAAGATTAATGACACTCCGGAGATGTCGCCCTGCTCAGTCTGGGACGCCCTAAAGCCGGTGATCCGGGGCGCGATAATATCAAAGGCCTCACACCTGAAAAGAGAAAAAGAAAGATTAAAATTAGAAGTCATACAAAACATTGAGCTTTTAGACCAAAAACACAAAAAAACAGGATCGCCAAACATTAGAAATAAATTAGAAGCTGAACGAAAGAAATTGGAAGTATTAGAAACTTCCATGATCCAAAAGCAGCTGCTATATGTTAAACAGAAATACTGGGTCAAATCACCACGCAACCTAAAACTTCTTGCTCATAAAGTAAAAGACCAGGTCAAAAACAGACACATCTCTGCAATTGCAACCAAATTAGGGAACATAGAAACTCACCCTGAAAAGATTTTACAAAGATTTCAGGAATATTACACTGAACTGTACTCACAGACCCCGATAGAACAATCTACCTTCCAATCGGAATCAATCAAATTTCCAATACACACGAAATTATCAGAAGCTCATAAAAAATTCATGGAAGCTCCCATTACAGAACAAGAAATAATTGACAATATTAGGCAACTCAAGAATGGTAAAACTCCTGGACCGGACGGATTCCCATCGGAATTCTATAAAAAATTCAGAAACCTCCTAACCAAACATCTGGCAAAAACCTTTAATCATATCTTGGACACAGGAGTTATTCCTACCTCCTGGAAATTCGCAACCACAGTAGTGATACCTAAACCAGATAGAAACCCGATGTCCACAACTTCTTACCGCCCTATCTCCCTACTCAATCAGGATCAGAAAATATTTTCTTCAATACTGGCCAAAAGGATTAACACTTTCATACCGCACTACATTCACCATGACCAAGCAGGTTTTATACCTAACAGGGATCTTGCAGACAACATGTTGAGAACATTACAACTAGCACAACATTGTCTAGACTCCAAAACTGCTGCTGCATTCCTCGCCCTTGATATTGAAAAAGCTTTTGATACGGTCTCTTTCAACTATCTGTTTCACATTCTCAAGGAGATGAATTTTGGCCCCAAATTTATCAACACCATCCAATGTTTATATAAAAATCCAAATATGAAAATAAAGATTAATGGCTCTTTATCCAATCCTATTAAACTGGAGAAAGGAACAAGACAGGGATGCCCCCTGTCTCCCCTCCTTTTTGCCATAGCAATCGAGCCCTTGGCCCAGGCGATCCGAACTAATGAACACATTAAAGGTATATCAACTAGACAAATGGAACACAAATTGTCGCTCTTCGCAGACGACATGCTGTTGTATATAACTGATCCTGTACACTCAATACCACCGCTGAAATCACTGCTAAGCTCCTTTAATACAATATCTGGTCTTACAGTTAATGATTCGAAATCACAAATATTTCCAATTTTACTACCCTCAGAGGTAAAAAATGAACTAACACAGATTCACAAATTAGCTTTAATTACTGACTCCTTCAGGTACTTAGGCATAGACATCCCAACGAATCTCAACAAACTCCTGCCAAACAACTACCATAAAACTCATAAACTTATCTTACAAGATATTCAAAACTGGGAAAAACTCAATCTGCCGTGGTTAGATAGATTCCATCTAATCAAATCCTTCATATTGCCAAAATTCCTGTTTCTATTTCGAATGTTACCCATCACTATCCCAATTAAAGACCTTAACCTATGGCAAATTACACTAAGGAGATTTTTGTGGAACAGGAAGAAACCCCGAATAGGGCATAAAATTCTACGCCGAGACAAAAACAGAGGAGGGTTTGGACTCCCAGATCTCCACACGTACTATAAGGCAACTCTAATAACCAACATCATTAAAATGCAAAGGACTTGGTGACATCGTGGGGGCTACACTCTGTTTTGGGGGCAAAACTCTATGGTTTGAAGCTAATTCTACCATAGAGTTTTGTCCAGAGTGTCACCAGATGTTAGGCACTTTTATGTAGTGGCCCATCACTTGTGGCCCCTCATGGATCACTGCCTTGTCGTGGCGAGGGGGCTTGCGCAGTTCAATGAAGCTGTGGGCTATGCCGTGAAGGGCCACCCAAGACGGACAGGCCACAGCAGAGAACTCAGACCAAGCGTGATCCACCTGGAGAAGGAAATGGCAACCCACTCCAGTATTTTTGCCAAGAAAACCCCATGGACAGTATCAAAAGGCTAAAAGATATGACGCCGGAAGATGAGCCCCTCAGGTCGGAAGGTGTCCAATATGCTACTGAGGAAGAGCAGAGGACAAGTACAAGTAACCCCAGAAAGAGTGAAGCGGCTGGGCCAAAGCCGAAAGGACGCTCAGTTGTGGATGTGTCTGATGGTGAAAGGAAAGTCCGATGCTGCAAAGAACAATACTGCATAGGAACCTGGAATGTAAGATCTATGAATCAAGGTAAGCTTGACGTGGTCAAAAATGAGATGGCAAGACTGAACATCGATATCCTAGGAATCAGTGAACTAAAGTGGACAGGAATGGGCGAATTTAACTCAGAAGACCATTATATCTACTACTGTGGCCAGGAATCTCGTAGAAAAAATGGTGTGGCCTTTATAGTCAACAAGAGAGTGCAAAAGGCAGTACTGGGATACAATCTCAAAAATGACAGAATGATTTCTGTCCGATTCCAAGGCAAACCATTCAACATCACAGTAATTCAAGTGTATGCCCCAACCACTGATGCAGAAGAGGCTGAAGTGGACCGGTTCTATGAAGACCTACAACACCTCCTAGAACTAACACCAAAAAATGATGTCCTCATCATCATAGGGGACTGGAATGCTAAAGTAGGAAGTCAAAAGGTAACTGGAATAACAGACAAGTTTGGCCTTGGAAAGCAAAATGAAGCAGGGCAAAGGTTAACAGAGTTTTGTCAAGAGAACACACTGGTCATAGCGAACACCCTTTTCCAACAACCTAAGAGGCGACTCTACACATGGACATCACCAGATGGGCAACACCGAAATCAGATTGACTATATAATTTGCAGTCAAAGATGGAGAAGCTCTATCCAGTCAGTAAAAACAAGACCTGGAGCTGACTGTGGTTCAGATCATGAGCTACTCATTGCAAAATTCAGACTTAAACTGAAGAAAATTGGGAAAACCACGAGGCCATTCAGGTTTGACCTAGATCGCATCCCTGATGAATATACAGTAGAGGTGAAGAATAGATTCAAGGGTCTGGATTTGATAGATAGAGTGCCTGAAGAACTATGGACAGAGGTTCGTGACATCGTACAGGAGGCAGCAATCACCACCATCCCAAAGAAAAAGAAATGTAAGAAAGCAAAGTGGCTTTCTGATGAGGCTTTACAAATAGCAGAGGAAAGAAGGAAAGCGAAAGGCAAAGGCGAAAAGGAAAGATTTACCCAACTGAACGCAGATTTCCAGAGAACAGCAAGGAGAGATAAGGAGGCCTTCCTGAATGAACAGTGCAAAGTAATAGAAGAAAACAATAGAATGGGAAGGACTAGAGATCTCTTCAAGAAAGTTGGAGAAATCAAGGGAGCGTTCCATGCAAAGCTGGCCATGATAAAGGACAAAAACGGTAGGGACCTAACAGAAGCAGAAGAGATTAGGAAAAGATGGCAAGAATACACAGAAGAACTATACAAGAAAGACCTCGATGTCCTTGACAACCACGACGGTATAATCACTGACCTCGAGCCAGACATCCTGGAATGTGAAGTTAAATGGGCCTTAGAAAGCATTGCTAACAACAAAGCTAGTGGAGGTGATGGTATTCCAGCTGAGCTATTCAAAGTCTTAGAAGATGATGCTGTTAAAGTGCTGCACTCCATTTGCCAGCAAATTTGGAAAACGCAACAGTGGCCACAGGATTGGAAAAGGTCAGTATACATTCCAATCCCAAAGAAGGGCAATGCCAAGGAATGTTCAAACTATCGCACAATTGCACTCATATCACACG
The DNA here is from genome assembly GCF_001447785.1 of Gekko japonicus. Lineage (NCBI taxonomy): Eukaryota > Metazoa > Chordata > Lepidosauria > Squamata > Gekkonidae > Gekko > Gekko japonicus. The sequence continues at coordinate 5,422 of NW_015161451.1, forward strand.
CTAGCAAGGTCATGCTCAAGATCCTACAAGCTAGGCTTCAACAGTACGTGGATAGAGAACTACCAGAAGTACAAGCTGGGTTTCGAAGAGGTAGAGGAACTAGAGATCAAATTGCCAACATTCGCTGGATTATGGAGAAAGCAAGAGAGTACCAGAAAAATATCTACTTCTGCTTCATTGACTATGCTAAAGCTTTTGACTGTGTGGATCACAACAAACTATGGCAGGTCCTTAAAGAGATGGGAGTACCAGACCACCTCACATGTCTCTTGAGAAACCTGTATAAGGGCCAAGAAGCGACAGTTAGAACCGGATATGGAACAACTGATTGGTTCAGCATAGGAAAAGGAGTACGACAAGGATGTATATTGTCACCTTGCTTATTTAATATATATGCAGAGTACATCATGCGAAATGCTGGCCTGGATGAATCACAAGCGGGAATTAAGATTGCTGGGGAAAAGATCAACAACCTCAGATATGCAGATGATACCACTCTAATGGCTGAAAGTGAAGAGGATCTAAAGAGCCTCTTGCTCAGAGTAAAAGAGGAGAGCGCAAAAGTGGGCTTGAAGCTCAACATCAAAAAAACTAAGATCATGGCATCCGGCCCCATCACTCCTTGGCAAATAGAAGGGGAAGTCGTGGAAGTAGTGACAGACTTCACGTTCCTGGGATCCCAGATCACCGCAGACTGTGACTGCAGCCATGAAATTAAAAGACGCCTGTTCCTTGGGAGGAAAGCGATGGCGAACCTAAACAGCATGATAAAAAGTAGAGACATCACCCTGCCAACAAAAGTCCGCATGGTCAAAGCAATGGTATTCCCAGTAGTCATGTATGGCTGCGAGAGTTGGACTATAAGGAAGGCCGAGCGCCGAAGAATAGATTCTTTTGAACTATGGTGCTGGAGAAGACTCTTGAGAGTACCTTGGACTGCAAAAAGATCAAATCAGTCAATCCTAAAAGAAATCAACCCTGACTGTTCCCTGGAAGGCCAGATAATGAAACTGAAGCTCAAATACTTTGGCCACCAAATGAGAAGGGAGCACTCCCTGGAGAAGACCCTGATGCTGGGAAAGATTGAAGGTCAAAGAAGACGGGGACGGCAAAGGATGAGATGGTTAGACAGTGTCATCGATGCAACGAACATGAAATTGAGCCAACTTCAGAGGACGGCGGAAGATAGGAGGGCCTGGCGGGAGATGATCCATGGGGTCGCGAAGAGTCGGACTCGACTGTGCGACTGAACAACAACAACAATAACTGCAGCTAGAATTTTATTTGCATCTTATTGGAAACTTCCCACAATACATGACCTAATACTGAAGATTATGGAAAATGCAGAAATTGACAAATTGACTTAAATGTTAAAGGGGCAAATGGAAGATTTAATTGGACTATGGACTCCATTTTATAATTGGTTAAGAAAGAAATACAAAGATATGAACCCTTTAATACTACACTATGAAGAAACCTTTATAAACTTTCAAAATCTTACAATCTATCTCTGTATAAGGTGAAAAGATAAGCAGAGAAGAGTTATATGCAGAAGAATTATTACTTCCTTTCCCCTTTCCTTGCCCTTCTATCTATATTCTAAAAACGTAATAAAAGTTTTTTTTTTTAAAGGACTAGATGGTCTTTTCTGGTGATCCTATCTTTCAGTGTCTATTCTTCCCTACCAATATGACTGAACATATGACCAACACATATAAAGTAAAACACATATAAAGCATGGTGAGAAGATAATCTCTGCCTACTAAGTAGAGATCCATATAGGAATCAAGTCTGTATTAAGGGGAAAAGTTTACTCTCTCTTTGTAGGCTGTGCTTATGTAATCACTTTTAAATAAAGTGATAAGATTTTATCCAACAGTTGTTCTACTTAAATTCAAGTGCAAAACGGGAAATAATGACATTTCTACAGGTACTAGCTAGCGGCCATTTTTCCTTGTTGTTTTAATATTTTTTATCCAGCAGGGATGTTTGGCCTTTTATATTACAAGTAAACTCTTTGACCTCATTGGTCTTCCGGAGCAAACTGGGTAACATTGAGGTCTGATTCAGAGCGGCAATTTATGCTCTTAAATTCACAAAGGTTATGGAGTGGGGTGTGAACCTACTGACCTTTGTTGCTAGATTCTACCTCCGAGTTAAAGCCCTGGAGTCAGAGGTGCTGTCAGCATCCTGATCACTTCCCCTTCTATAACCAAAAGGGCAGGGTGAGAAGAGGCTGTGGCTTTATTGGACAGGGGAGCTGAAGTAACTCTTATCCATGGGAACCCCAATAAGCACAAGGGGCCCATGGTGTACATTAATGCCCATGGGTATGGCGAGTAGGTGCGGGTTCGTTTGGCTCTGGGAAGATCCATGCCTTTCTGGGCTAGAGTCCCAGGATATATTATTGGCACTGACCTACTTGGTGGGGGTGGGATTTCGAAGCCCTACAGGCCGGTTTGCATTTGGAGTTTGCTCTGTTATTGTGGGACAGGCTAAGGGGACTCCTTGGGTATTCGCCCAGCAGACAAGGCAGTGAGTATGGAGCAACACCGCTTGCACCAGGAGGGCACCAGGAGGTTTCAGAAACCACCAAGGGGCTTTTGGAAGGCCAGCAGAGTCTGCTGCTTTTAGTGCTTCTGTCTGGCCAGTTGGAGGATGACGGTGGATTGTGGCTGTCCAGCCGCACAGTCGAGTCCCCACGGGCCCCATCTGCGGGAGGCGGGGCCGGCGGCGGCCTGCCAGCGCCATCCCTCCACCGGGGAGGCGGAACCCTCCGGCCCTCAGAGGTGCCACACAGGAGGCGGGGCGGGGGGGGGCGGGGCGTCTCCCCT
>NW_015161451.1:9205-49639 GCF_001447785.1 Gekko japonicus
CCCCCCCGTCTCGCTTCGACGCCTGGGCCACAAAACGGACCACAAGGCCCCGTGGGGGGGAGGGGGTGGGGAGGCTCTTTCTACGCTCCTCCTAGGGTGGGGGCCGCAAGCGCCGTTTTCGCTGAAGGGAACCCCTTAGTTAGGCATGGTGGTTCTTCTGTTTTCTCCCCCCACGCGGAAGACCAGCCTGGTTTTCATGACTGAGAATCAGGTTCATCATAAGATCCCGGAAAGGGATGAATAGGACCGTATTGGCCTTGTCAGAGTAATTCAAGTGAATGCGGTCTTTTCCCTCCTGAGAGTTCTGGCAGATCTTTCCCCCCCCCAAAAAAAAAAAATGGGGGGGGGGAGAGAAAAGCCCTGACTGCCCCACTCCACGTCCTCCTGATTCCTCACTGAGACTCCTAGAATTTTAGCCTGGATGAACACAGCCTTGGTAGTCAAACTGGCATCTGAGCTGAACTAACCCTAACCATGAGTTGTTTTCACTGAAGGGCCTTTAATGTCAGCTCAGCAGTAACTAGTGCTTCAAAGTAAAACAGAAATGACAGGGTCCCTATAAGACAAACCACATGTCTTACCGCAGGAGTTTGTGTTAGTGAGACCTATCTGAAGAGACAGTTGGTTGCGTTGGCAAGGCCAGACCTCCTCCCCCCCCCCCACTGGTGGCTGCACAGAGCCAGGAGGCAGAGCAATCCAGCACCCGTGGCACGGTAACACCCACAAGGAGACGACGCTTTGCCCACGGGGCCCGCACCAGGGCCTCTGCACCTTCTCTGAGGGGGAAGCCACCTCACTCAGCGGGCTGCAGCCGGGCCATTTCCGAGCCCCAGGAGGACCCCCGCCCCTCCCACCAACGGTGCCCACCTCACCTCCAGACGGAAGGATGAGCGGAGATCCTGCTAGCTGGAAGGGCACTCGCTGAGGGGTGTCACCAGAAGGCGTGACGAGCCGGGAGTTCTTCTGAGTGGGAACTGGGCAGGCTTAGATTGGGCGACCTGGAGCGGCTCTTGATGAACGAGGGCACCGGAGGCAAGCGTGCCTGAGGCCTCACTTACGTAAGGGTTTAGGCAGAGGACCACTGGGCTGGGCAAAGGGATTCCTAACACAAAGGGTGCACTGTTGGGGCCAAGTGGGGTTAGGTCGTTTATCTGAGAGGAAGGAGTGGCTCCGGGACTAATGCGCAAGAGAGACACAGACCGTGTGCAAGAGGCTGCTTCTCGACGGCCAGGTGGCAAGTTGGACAGTGCCAGCCAGTCACGCAGGTGGGAGATTAGGGGCAGGTGCCCCTCTGGTTTCCAATATGGCTGCCCTTTTTCCTGTGCCGAGCAACCCCTGCTGAGAGCAACCACCATGGTATTGCCCGACCCAAAGTGGACATGGTGGAGGGTTGATGGCACAGCTTCCCCCTTCATTCCATGGCAACTCCTGCTGAGCGGGGGGGGGGAGTAGCCTCCTCCATCATAGCTGGATCCAGAGCAGGCAGTGCCTCTGCCAGACATCCCCCCCCCCCGCCCAGTTAACTTTTAACCCCACTGGGGCTGATGGACAGCAAGTGGCTTCTGCCTTCGACTCTGCCCAGAGCATCTTGTTGAAATAGCCCTGCTCCTTATTGATATGGTTCACAGAGAGACTGCTACTCCATGGGAGACACAAAAATGCTGAGAACGGCCTTCTCCCTGCTTTCATTCTAGCCTCACTACAACCGCCTGTGGGCAGCCCAGGTGAGAGAGTGACTCGCCCAAGGGCAGCCCTTGACTGCATCCGTGGCGGGGGGGGGGGGTCCTCCAGGACTCTAACCGGGGCTCTAGCCACAATGCCCTTTTCACAGAGCAACTTGAAAGAAAGATCTGACTGAGGTACAGGACATGGGGTTATATCTATTCTACATAAGGCAAGATTGCATGAAACACATGGACTCAACTTTAATAAGAACGTGTTTTAATGAATGCAAAAAAGGTGTAGTGCTACCTGGCAAACCAAAACAGAAAGGGGGGGAAACCCAACCCAAAGAAACAACAAAGTCAGGTAACCAACAGTTGGGTGAAAGAAAATTATGAAAAATATAATGTATGTATTTATTATTTTTCTAGGGGAATCTTGATTCAAATTCAGTATGGCACAAAGAGCTTTTAATATAGTTAGCTATTCTGATTATCATATAGCCTCTTTACTAGATCAGCCAAATTTCTTTGGCTGCAGTTTGCATTTGGGGGAAGGAAGCAATCTATGGGATGGTTTCAAATGGTCTAATGTAAGGGAAATGATAATAGACAACCTGGGGCATTGAGAGATTACTCCAGAAACAGGCTATGTGTAAAAAAAAGCTCCCGGAAGATTGAAAACTAGGCGATTTCAATCAAAGCTACCTTGAAACAGCCATGACAGAAAGCTCCAGAATGGAAAAGGAAATAGTACAATTTAAGGAAAGTATTCAAACAACCTTGGGTGAAAAGGTGCTCTCTGATAAAATGAGTGGTTCAAGGAAATTCAAGAACAATTTCTAGAATTAAAGAAGATTCAATTTAAAAATCTTTAGAGGGATTATGAGGATCACAGGGTCTATAATTGGACATTTCATAATCAAAGTCCCTGTGGTTTAAAAAAAAGTGTCCTTTATATTAATGACACAAATCCAACACCTATTTAGGAAGATTAGACTAGCAGATTATTTTAAGAGGAATAATGAGGCCAGTAATATACAGTCACGTAATGCATACTTGAAGCCATTGTCTGCGTTTAACACACCCCCCCCAAAATTCCAAGGATTCTTGTATTTCAAGACCTAATCCTGGAGAAAATAAGCAGACTAGAGCATGCAGACATACCAATCTGGCATAAAATTAAACAAACCGGGGGGAAAGGACTTTAGAACAGCTTTGCCAACATAGTGATATTATTTTTAAACGAGCTGATAAGGGACGTGCTCTTCTAGTGTGGGACTGAGAAGACGATGTTAAAGAGGCCTATAGACCACATTATGCTGAAAATCCAAACAAGAGAATTAAGATGGAAATGCTGGAGGAGGGCCAACTATATTGACAAACCCAAGTGCAGTTTCCTCCTGCAAACGTAAAATAGGGTGCCACAGTTTTATTTATGCCCAAAATACATAAAAGTATGCTCCCAATCCCAGGAAGACCTATAATATCCGGTTGTGGATCAGTTTTGGAACCTTTAGCTTTCTGTGTTAATGTGTTTTAAACCACTAGTTCCCAATACTAGATCCTATTTAAGGGATATAATGGTTTTTTTAAAAAACCACACTAACAGTATACAATTACATACTGAGGAGGTGTTATTCGTGACACTGGATGCTGTTTCCTCCGCTGTCCCACAGGATGAGGCTTTGGATGTTTTACGTGAGATGCTTGATAGGCGATAGCAGAATTCAACGACATCTTTTCTGTGCTAGACAGCGGAATTATGCCTTAAAATTTTCAATTTCAGAACAGCTTTTTTGAGCAAGTTTCTGGCACTACTATGGGCTGCAAGTTTGCTCCTGAGTTGGCCAGTTTTTTTGATGGAGGAATTAGAAAACAACTTTATTCTTCAGGAAAACAACATCTATATGAAATACATTGGCCGTTATAAAAGATACCTGGGTTATATTTACATTGCCTGCGAGGGCACTGAGGAACAACTAACTTCTTTTGCTCAAGATTAACACTGTCCATAATACAATTAAATTTGATATGACACATAATAGGTCTAGATTAATTTTTTAAGATATTGAGGTTAAAAAGATTGGTACCACAATACAAACTGATGTCTACAGGAAACCTACAGATGCCAATTCCTGTCTAGCAGGGGATAGCTTCCATCCATATCATTGAAAAAAGAATTTGGCCTATTCCCAACTTTTGAATAAAGAAGGAATTGTCGTTTGGATTCAGATTTCTACAGACAAGCAAAGGAATTGATCAGTCAACTGGCCAATAGGGGTATTCATCTAAAACTTTAAAACAAGCCTTTTGTTAGGCCAAAAACACTCCAAGATCATCTTTGTCGATACCCAAGGTTAGAAAACAAACTACAAGATAGGATGGTCCCCACTGACGTGTATGCACCCAAGTAAGAGGAATAATACAAAGATACTGGTGCCTCCTGTCTGGTATCCCAAGGTGCAATTCTTTTTACTTTTAAAAGACCCAGAAATCATAAGGACATGCTAGTGAAGTTTACAATAAGAGAATTCACTACTAAAAATACAACAATTGATGATAAAAATGCCAAAAGGAAATTTCCCTTGTGGACATTGTTCTGTGTGTGCCTGTACTGTTAAAAGGGAAACATTTCAGAATTCATCTAATAACATAAGAGAAGCCAATGTTGGATCATGCCAATGGCCCATCTAGTCCAACTCTGTGTCACACAGTGGCCAAAAATACCAGGTGCCATCAGGAGGTTCACCAGTGGGGCCAGGACACTAGAAGCCCTCACACTGTTGCCCCCCCATCAAGCACCAAGAATTCAGAGCATCCCTTGCCCCAGAGTTCCTATCTATACCTTGTGGCTAATAGCCACTATGGATCTCTGCTCCATATGTTTATCTAATTCCCTCTTGAAGCTGTCCATGCTTGTAGCTGCCACCACCTCCTGTGGCAGTGAATTCCACGTGTTACTCTATTTATTTATTACTTTCCATTTATATCCCGCCTATGCCAGGGCAAACTGGCTCAAGGCAGCTCTTTGGGTGAAGAAGTACTTCCTTTTATCTGTTCTAACCCAACTCATTGAGTACCCACAAATTCTTGTATTGTGAGAAAGGGAGAAAAGGACTTCTTTCTCTACCTGCTCTACCCCATGCATAATCTTATAAACCTCGCTCATGTCACCCCTCAGCCGTCGTTTCAAGAGCCCCAAGCACTTCAACCTTTCTTCATAGGGAAAGTGTTCCAAGAATATTTTATAAACTCTAGAGGGATAATATAATATGTTATACAGTGTCCCTGCAATCTGATGTTCGTAGGTATGACAACAAGACCAGTTAAGACACATATCTGTGAATGTAGGAGCTGCATTAGAACAAGAAAGCTGACAGCTCCATTAGTTTAATACTTCCTAAACTTCACACGTACTGATAAGGAACTTTGCTTCTGGACTGCTGAACAACTGTCAACTTCATTCTCTCAACAGCCTTTAAAACGAAGGGAGACATTCTGAATCTCCACTTTGGGAACACTTACACTGCAACAACTAAACGATGAAATCAACTGGATGTGCACACAGTGATTATATTTCAGTGGTGGCAAACCTATGGCATGGGTGCCAGAGGTGGCACTCAGAGTCCTCTCTGTGGGCATGCAGGCCATCGCCCCAGCCAGGCCCAGACCATCATAAAAGTGTCGAATTCTCTGCCAAATAATTGTAAGTAAATGAAAGCATTTGGGATTGCTTTCCTTACTTTGTTTGGATCATCTTAAGTTAATGTATGAGTTTTTTCTAAAGTAAAACCTCAGTATTCAGGTTAAATTGCCGTGTTGGCACTTTGCGATAAATAAGTGGGTTTTGGGTTGCAGTTTGGGCACTCGGTCTCTAAAAGGTTCGCCATTACTGTTATATTTCTTTCATCTGGATAAGGTTTATATATCCGTGGAATGCTGTAACAAAGTTTTTTCCCGTTAAAGATTTGCTATGCTTCCCTTTCCCCCCCATCTGCTTCACAGCTTTCCCCCCCTTTTCTTTTGATACGCGTTGCATCACCCCCCCTCCAAACACTAGATATGAGGTTTGTGAATAGTCGAAGGCTAAAGGTAAAGGTTCCCTTGCTCGAAAGCCAGTCGAATCCAACTCTAGGGTTGTGGTGCTCATCTCCGTTTCAAAGCTGAAGAGCCAGCACTGTCTGAAGACATTTCCGTGGTCATGACTAAACACCAAGGTGCATGGAACGCTGTTACCTTCCCACTGAAGTGGTACTTATTTATCTACTTGCAATTTCTTGCTTTCGAACTGCTAGGTTCGAAGGCTACTGTTGCTTGAATATGCACACTCCAAGGGTTTTGATAGCCAGGATCAGGTATGCATGTTATAAGGTTTATCTTATTTCATTGCATTTTTTGTGTTCTTAATTGAAGTTAATTTTTCTCATTTAAGTAGCTTTCTTATATACAATTTTTACAGGAGGAGTAATTGAATCTACATTCTCTGGATGTGTGTGCTTAACATACAACCTACTTATTTTGCCACACAGAATATTTGGAATATATCCACCTGAACACACATAAGGGTCTCTGATCACATGTAATGGATGCAGATTTAGAGGAGTTTTTGAGGGGGGAAAGTGCAGCAGACAAACAATGAGGTTTCCACATTTTGAATCAATTAGTTTGTTAACCCACTGTGGTACTTCTGGAAGACAGCAAACTTCTAGCATGACTCCGTCATGGAGAAATAATTGCTCTTGAGGCAAAAAAGTGCAAAATGGACCCTAAAAACCTGAGATACACTATTCATAACTACCCCAAAAAAGTTAAATAACTGGCAACCATTTTAATTTTCATGACATCAGGAATGCTTTCCTATCTTAATTGGAGCTTCATGGTACCTGTCATACTTACAAAGTTTCATGTTTGCCACAACGTGCACAATTTAATTCTTACGGCTGTAACATTTCCACACGTTCAGAAAGCCCCTCCATGTGCTAGTGACGTGGCTCACAGGAGCCGGGGGTGGGGGGGAATCAAATGTTTAGCCAGACCAAAAGAAGACGTGGGTGGAAAAGAGGAGTACAAGACAGAAGGACGGCCCAACATCCCACATCTCTTCACTATGGAGGTGGGCAAGTTGGATCTTGAGCAGGCCATATGATCGCCTGGGTTTGCTGATTTCATCATTGTTGTGGATTTTATTAGGTTCCCCCAACTGCATTCTCTTGTTGCATGTTGATGTATTGATCACGAGGAGCAGAATGTAATGAAACTAAGACTTGCCATCAGCAGAAGAAAGACGTTCACAGGCTCCATAGCTGCAATGCAATATAAGACGTTAAGAACAGATGAGCAGCATTATCTCTTCCTTTCGAAATACGAAGCTGCCATTTGTCTACCTTGGAATGACTTCTTCTGATTGGCAGTGGCTTCCCAAGGTTTCAGAGATCTTTCGGAACATGAGAAAAGCCCTGACAGATCCCATCAAGTGCCCATCCTGTTTCGCCACAAGGGCCATTCAGATGCCCCTAGGAAGCACCTGAAGAGGCAATACCTTTCCCCCCACCGCTCTCCCCCACAACTGCTATTCAGTGTATCTCTGAAACTGGAGGTCTCACTCAGCCGTCATTAGTACCTTTCATGGATTTCTTTAACCCCCATTTAAAAACAATACCCATGATCACTCCTTGTTACTATAAATTCCAAAAGATGTGTTTTGTGCAGAAGATCTTTCTTCGTTCCTTCTGGAAACGGCTATCCTTCCATTTCAATTGGTGACACCCACCCCAGTAGAGTATTACGGAGGAAGGAGCACACCCCACACCCATCTCTCTCTGTGCCACGAATGACCTGGGGGACTGTCATGAGCACCTGGAGCGGCTGCCTTTGGAGCCAGAGGCCATATGGGTCTGTCGAGGTCAGTCTTGTCCAATCCGAGGGCAGTGGACAGCCTTTAGTGTCTCAAGTGTGTATGTGGGCGGGGGCGGGGGGTTTCTGTTGTGGGGAGGGGGAAGGGAAAGGAGTCTGTAAGCCGCTCTGAGACTCCTTCGGGTAGTGAAGGGCCATGGGGCATGACTCCAATCTCTTCTTCTTCTTCCCTCCCCCCACCTTGAGTTCACAGTGCTACTCTACTGAGAATCCAGGTGGACACAACTGAGGGCCAGACTAGACTGGGCCAGACCCATCTAGTCTGGCCTTGAGTCACCCGACGGAGAGGGCTCTGACTGAGAAAATAAATGTGTTAGTCTGACTTCAAGCAGGATATGACTCTGTACAACTAAGACAGATTGAAATAAATGTTGTAAGTCTTTAAGGTGCCACTGGACTTTTGTTTTAGGGTGCTACAAATTTCAAACCACTAGCCTTGACTTTCCAAATCTTGGTAGTAAAAGCCAACTAGCGTTTCCTTGGCTGAATGGAAGGGCCACTAAAGTCAACCTGTCCACTGGCCCCCCGTTTCCAGTAAATCTCCCCTTGCCAATCACTGTCCTCTACGGGGAGGACACAATGTCATGGTGGGGGTGGGGTGGGGAAAAGAATACTTCTGTACAAGGCAGAGGACACTTCCCCACTGGGGGCTCACTGGCAAAGCTAAAAGCAGCATGAGAGATGAAGCAGATGGGGAAGTCCCCAGTGTAGCACATTCTTAGCGGAGGAAGACCTGGGATTAGGCAGAAGCTTCAGGATTTCGCTGATTTCGGGAGGGGTGTTGAAAGACCTGAGTCAGATTGAGGTGATGAGAGAGGAGGTCCTGCAACTGATAGACAACTTTGTTGTTGTTGTTGTTCAGTCGCACAGTCGAGTCCGACTCTTCGCGACCCCATGGATCACCTCCCGCCAGGCCCAACTTAAAAACTGATAAATCACCAGGCCCAGACGGCATACATCCGAGAGTTCTGAAAGAACTCAAATGTGAACTTGTGGATCTCCTGACAAAAATATGTAATCTTTCCTTAAAATCTGCCTCCATTCCTGAGGACTGGAAGGTAGCTAATGTCACTCCCCATCTTTAAAAAGGGTTCCAGGGAGATCTGGGAAATTACAGGCCAGTCAGTCTGACGTCAATACCGGGTAAATTGGTGGAAACCATTATTAAGGAGAGAATTAGTAGGCACATAGATGAACCAAACCTATTGAGGCAGACTCAGCATGCGTTCTGTAAGGGAAGATCTTGTCTCACTAACCTGTTAGTGTTCTTTGAGGGGGTGAACAAACATGTGGACAAGGGGGATCCAATAGATATTGTTTACCTTGACTTCCAGAAAGCTTTTGATAAAGTTCCTCATCAAAGGCTCCTAAGAAAGCTCAAAAATCATGGGATAAAAGGACAAGTCCTCTTGTGGATCAAAAACTGGCTAATTAATAGAAAACGGAGTGAGTATAAATGGGCAATTTTCTCAGTGGAGGGTGGTAAGCAGTGGGGTACCGCAGGGATCAGTACTGGGTCCGATGCCAGTATCATACTGCCCCTGTCTAAATCGATGGTGCGACCTCATTTGGAATACTGTGTACAGTTCTGGTCACCACACCTCAAAAAGAATATTATAGCATTGGAAAATGCAGAAAAGGTTGCCTAGAATGATAAAAGGGTTAGAACACTCCCTATGAAGAAAGGTTAAAGTGCTTGGGGCTCCTTAGCTTGGAGGAACGATGGCTGAGGGGGTGACATGATCGAGGTTTACAAGTTTATGCATGGGATAGAGCAGGTAGAGAAAGAAGTACTTTTCTCCCTTTCGCACAATACAAGAACTCATGGGCTGAAAGAAATGAAACGAATCTCAACAGGGATAAATGTACAGTTCTGCATTTAGGTAGGAAAAATCAAATGCATAATTATAGGCTGGCGGAGACTTGTCTTGGCAGAAGTATGTACAAAAAGGATCTAGGGGTCTTAGTAGAACATACACTGAACATGAGTCAGCAGTGTGATGTGGTAGCTAAAAAGACAAATGCAATGTTGGGCTGTAACAACAGAAATATAGTGTCTAGATTACATAAAGTGCTGGTATCAATTTACTCTGCTTTGGTTAGACCTCACCTAGAGTATTGTGTTCAGTTTTGGGCACCACAGTTTAAGAAGGATATAGACATGCTAGAAGGTGTCACGAGGAGGGCAACGAAGATGGTGAGGGGTCTGGAGACCAAGTCCTAGGAGGAAAGGTCGATACCGGGTAAATTGGTGGAAACCATTATTAAGGAAAGAATTAGTAGGCACATAGATGAACAAAACCTATTGAGGCAGACTCAGCATGGGTTCTGTAAGGGAAGATCTTGTCTCACAAACCTGTCAATGTTCTTTGAGGGGGTGAACAAACATGTGGACAAGGGGGAGCCAATAGATATTGTTTACCTTGACTTCCAGAAAGCTTTTGATAAAGTTCCTCATCAAAGGCTCCTAAGAAAGCTCAAAAATCATGGGATAAAAGGACAAGTCCTTTTATGGATCAAAAACTGGCTAATTAATAGAAAACAGAGAGTGAGTATAAATGGGCAGTTCTCTCAGTGGAGGGGTGTAAGCAGTGGGGTACCACAGGGATCAGTACTTGGTCCACTGCTTTTTAACTTGTTCATTAATGATTTGGAGTTGGGAGTAAGCAGTGAAGTGGCTAAATTTGCGGATGATACGAAGTTGTTCAGGGTGGTGAAAACCAGTGAGGATTGTGAGGCACTCCAAAGGGATCTGTCAAAGATGGGCGAGTGGGCGTCAACATGGCAAATGGGGTTCAATGTGGCCAAGTGCAAGGTGATGCACATTGGAGCCAAAAATCCTAAATATAAATACACATTGATGGGGTCTGAACTGGCAGAGACTGATCAAGAGAGAGATCTTGGAGTTGTAGTAGATAACTCACTGAAAATGTCGAGACAGTGTGTGACTGCAATAAAGAAGGCCAATGCTATGCTGGGGATTATTAGGAAGGGTATTGTAAACAGATCAGCCAATATCATAATGCCGCTATATAAATCAATGGTGCGACCTCATCTGGAATACTGTGTGCAATTCTGGTCACCACACCTTAAAAAGGATATTATAGCTTTGGGAAAAGTGCTGAAAAGGGCAACTCGAATGATAAAGGGGTTGGAACACTTTCCCTATGAGGAAAGGTTAAGGCGCTTAGGGCTCTTTAGCTTGGAGAAACGACGACTGAGGGGTCACATTACTGAGGTTTATAAGATTATGCATGGGAAAGAGCGGGTAGAGAAAGTGGTACTTTTCTCCCTTTCTCACAAGACAAGAACTCGTGGGCACTCCATGAAATTGCTGAGCGGTTGGGTTAGAACGGATAAAAGGAAGTACTTCTTCACCCAAAGAGTGATTAACACTTGGAATTCACGGCCACAGGAAGTGGTGGCGGCTACAAGCATGGACGGCTTCAAAAGGAAATTAGATAAGCATATGGAGCAGAGGTCCATCAGTGGCTATTAGCCACAAGGTATAGATAGGGACTCTGGGGCAAGTGATGCTCTATGACATCTTGGTGCTTGGGGGGGGGGATCAACAGTGGGAGGGCTTCTAATGTCCTGGCCCCACTGGTGGACCTCCTGATGGCACTGGTATTTCTGGCCACTGTGTGATACAGAGTGTTGGACTGGATGGGCCTTTGGCCTGATCCAACATTGGCATCTCTTTATGTTATGAAAGGTTGAAGGAGCTGGGTATGTTTAGCCTGGAGAGGAGACATAACCATCTTCAAAGACTTATATATAGAGGATGGTGTAGAGTTGTTTTCTGTAGGCTCAGGTTGGACCAGAACCAACGGGTTGGAATTAAATCAGAAGAGTTTTTGGCTAAACATGAGGAAGAACTTCCTGACAGTTAGAGCAGTTCCCCAGTGGAACAGGCTTCCTTGAGAGGTGGTGGTCTCTATTTCTCTGGAGGTTTTCCAGCAGAGGCTAGATGGCCATCTGACAGCAATCCTGGTTCTATGAACTTTGGCATATCATGAGAGGGAGGACAGGAAGGGTTGCCTCGGTGCTTAGTCCTTGTGGCCCTTTCTTACACGCCCAGGGAAATACCGGTCACCACTTTGGGGTTAGGGAGCAATTTTTCTCCAGGCCAGTTTAGCAGGGATCCTGGGTGGTTGGGGTTTTTTTTTTGTCACCTTCTCTGAGCATGAAGCAGGGGCCGCTGCGGGTGTGGGGGGAGGTAGTTGTGAATTTCCTGCAATGTGCAGGGGGTCGGACTAGATGACCCTGGAGGTCCCCTTCAACTCTGTGATTCTATGATTCTAGAAACGCCAACCTTGCTGTTAGAACAGGGACAAGATGAGACAAGAGCAGAGTAGTAAGTCACACTCACCTGCTCCAGAACACTGGAGAGACTCCAGGCCTTCAAGAGACTCCAAGAATTGCGTCTCCAGCCAAGATGCGTAAGTTGTTTTCACCCCAACAGGCACAATTTCAGTTGTGGAATCCCTGAAGATTAAATCTGCTCCTTGGAAATCTGAGGAATCGAACATTTTAAACCCATGTCCATTGTAGTCATCCCCAAAGAAATCCTGAAATCCAAGCAGAGATTTCCCATTATACCGGGAAACTTCTCAAAGTTAACACATTTAAAAACATTTCCTTTCAGGCCTGGGAGATGTGTCAGAGATGTTTCTCTGGCTGCCAGCTTTCTTACAGGAGAGGCCGTTTTGATTCATGTCTGCACAGAAAGGGAGGTGTTGGCCCAGGCACAGAAGCGCATCCCGTCCTCACCCATACGAACCTGTCTGCAGCTTAAGATCAGCAGTGGCATATTGGAACTCCCTCTGCTCCCAGGAGCTCCCAGAGGGTGGGGGAGAGCGCACTTCCACCTGTCAGTCATTCTTTGCTGATGGCTGCATTCTTGTTTCTGTTCTGCTGCCTGGATGTCCTGACTGGTGTGCTGTTGTGACTTGTCCGTTGGCATGGGCTTCTACGACACCTTACCCCACGTCTGCTCTTCTGTGACTCTCAGGGTCAGGGCCATTGCATGTATTATGCAGTTTTCATTACTTTAAAAGTGGGATTTTAGTGTTTTTAGCTATGTGAGTTGGTCTGAGTAAAGGTAAAGGTTTCCCTTGCTCGAGAGCTAGTTGAATCTGACTCTAGGGGGCGGTGCTCATCTGTTTCCAAGCCGAAGAGCCAGCGCTGTCTGAAGACATCTCTGTGGTCATGTGGCCAGCATGACTAGACGCTGAGGCGCACGGAACGCTGTTGCCTTCCCACTGAAGTGGTCCCTATTTATCTACTTGCAATTTCTTGCTTTCGAACTGCTAGGTTGGCAGGAGCTGGGGCCAGAGGTGGGAGTCGCGTGGCACTCGGGTCTCCAACTGCCGAACTACCGACCTTCTGGTCTGGAGCTCAGCGTCTTGACCTCTGAGCCACCGCAGCCCCTGGTCTGAGTACCATTCTGATATAAAGACCTGGTAGAATCTTCCTGGGGATGGTGGATGCCGTAGCTGTTCCTCTGCAGCCACAGGTCTCGCTTCTGATGGCCACGGGAGAGTCACCAAAGACAAGCGAAGCATACTTGCGCGGTGAGTAGGGTTGCCATCCTCCAGGTGGGGCCTTGAGATCTCCCAGAATTACAACTGATCTCCAGACTGCAGGGGTCAGTTCCCCTGGAGAAAATGGCTCCACTCTCCAAACACTAACCCTTCCCAGGAGGACCCACCCCCACATCTACAGCAGGCAACCCTAGCAAGTGAGGGAGAAAGCGAGGGAGCTCCTGACCCCCCCCCCTCCAGGGCCTGCTTGAGAGAAAGTCTGCCATGGGCACGCGTAGACGGAAGCGGGCGGACTGGCACCTGAGCTTTGCTGAGAAGTCCATACACGGCCAAAGCATTGGTGTCTGGGTGGACCATGACAGCACGAGCCGGCACCTGGCCCCAGTGGCACCGGGCAAACTGGCGGACTTCAGCACGGGCCCCGTTGGGACACAAGAGCTGAAAGTCCTCAGACCGCAGCTGGGAGGCCCAGGAGGCTGTGTTGTTACCTGGAAGGGAGACACTGGCTCAATGAGGGGTTTAGAAGAGGGGAAGGGGGGGTCTAGGGGGCCGCGGCACACAGAAAACAGCATCGTACCATCTGTGTTTTCAAAGACTGAAGAGTGCTTGACGAAGGCCACATCTCCACGATGCTCAGCTAAACACCTGTGAAGAGATACAGCCACGGACTGCTTAGTGCAGTTTTATTACAAATGCAGGTGAATTCAACCCTCGCACCACCACCACCACTGCCACCACCTCCCCTTGGTCCCTGCAAAACAACTCTCTTGAATCTGCCTGATCTGGCCACTTTATCTGATGTGAGGACTGAGCTCTGCATCTCAAGTCCTGCCCTGTTCTCTTCCCCCCTGTGGAGGGGAAATATCCGTTCATGCATGGAGCATTTGCCTTCACGGGGGGGACACACCACTGAACGGATCCCCCAAGGTTCTGAATTCGATTCCCCACCCCTGCACTTGCAGCCAGCTGGGTGACTTTGAGTAAGTCACAGTTCTCTCTCAGAGCCCTCTCGGCCCCACCTACCTACACTGGGTGCCTGCTGTGGGGAGAGGAAGGGATGGTGATTGTAAACCGCTCCAAGACTCCTTCAGGTACCGAAGGGTGGGGTATAAACCCAATCTCTTCTTCCCCCCCCCCCGGGCTGTGGTCAGTATCATGTTTTGATTACTGTACGTAATATCCTTGAAGTATCTCAACCTTTCATAAATATATCTAGTCCAGAACTGAGCGTAACTGTTGTATGGTCCAATATCAGTGCCTCGCATGCCAATGGGTGCCCAAAAGCAAAGATAACCTGAGCAGCCGCCAGCAGAGGGAGAGGAAGCAAAGAGGCAGCCGAGGGACAAAGGTCGGGTGACCGATTTCAAAGTCAAGACGGGGGGGGGGGCAAAACCCCCACATCCCTTTGGTTGTGACGGTGTCCCCTGCTGTTCTTGAAACCAGCAGCTTTATTATTTAGTTATTTTATATATTTCTCCTTGTGCATTATAGCAATATAACAGAAAACAAGTCACTAAAACCAATACCATGATTCAGGCATGAGCGGCAGCTAATCTATAAGCAAGCAAAGAGTCATCAGAGGGCAACATACTTCTGACTCATCAAATACAAGAGTAAGCAAATGAATACCCAAAGCCTTTGCAAGAACAGCAAGGATCAGAATCCCAGGGAAAATAGCTCTGTTGTGGTATTTTGATGTATAATCCTTATTGTGCATATTAATCCATGTATTTCTGTTATACAATATATTTTATTAAATTTCAACTTTAAAACATAATGACATACATATACAAAGTGGTGCATTAAGTACTTAACAGTTGTGAAGCTGGCTTGTTACTGGACATTACAATAGAGGACAAGTAGTTAACTACATGGTTCATAGCATAGATATACACAAGATATATTTATAAACTTCCAACTCTTAGTTTTTAGAACAATGCTTAATAATAAATTTTACCACAGATGAAAAGTGTCTATTTCTTTTGGGATATCATCGAATTGTTGTAAATATTCCAATATTGGGAACCAGACTGCTATAAAAGAAGATTGTGTTGGAATCTTGTCAAGTCGCGTAAGGTTATCCGAGAGTTTAGCCATAATATACAAATCCCACAACTTCTTGTGCCAAAGCGAAATTGTAGGTGTCATTGTTGTTTTCCAGTGGGTTGCAATGACAGTTTTGGCTGCAAATAGCAGAATGGAGACCCTCTCCACCACTGAGGGAGCAGAGTCCTGAGCTACCCAACTGTTCAAAAATAAGTTTTCCGGCGTGGGTGTTATGTCTAAATGAACAATGCTGTTGATTTGAGTTAAAATGCTTTCCCAAAACGGGAGAATAATCCATGTATTTCTAATGGAGCTTTAATAAATGTGAGGATGTCAAGAAATGTCTCTCCTGAATTTCACTCCCATGTCCTAGTTAAAAGAAGACAATGGTTTTACTGTGATGGAATGTGGCATTAACCACATATGCTATGTCGTTCATGTATGGCATTTCACAGACTCATAGAGTGGGAAGGGCCCTCCAGGGTCATCTAGTCCAACCCCCTGCACAATGCAGGAAATTCACAAATACCCCCCACACCCCCAGTGACCCCCTGCTCCACACCCAGAAGAGGGCAAAAAGGCCTCCAGGATCTCCAGCCAAACTGGCCTGGAGAAAAATTGCTTCCTGACCAGTGCTCCCTCTAAGCTGTGGAGTCTTGTGAGCAAAAATTCTACTTTGTGAGCTGCTGGCATTAAAGTTGTGAGCAGGCGATTTGGCTACTGCATAAATTAGTTTGCTCTGGAGACATCCTTCCTGAGCTAAGACAAAAATGTGTGAGCCGGAGGCTAAAAAACTGTGAGCTAGCTCACACTAACTCAGCTTAGAGGGAACACTGTTCCTGACCCCAAAGTGGCAATCAGCATTTCCCTGGGTAAGAAAGAGCCACAAGAACTAAGCACTGATGAGGCAACCCTTCCTGTCCTCCCTCTCGTGATCTGCCTAAATTCATAGAATCAACATTGCTGTCAGATGGCCTCCAAAGGAGAGCCCACCACCTCCAAAGGAAGCCTGTTCCACTAAAGAACAGTGTCAGGAAGTTCTTCCTAATATTTAGCCAAAAACTCTTCTGATTTATTTTCAAGCCGTTGGTTCTGGTCCAACTTTCTGGGGCAACAGAAAACAACTCCACCCCATCCTCTATATGATATGAAGATGGTTATCCTATCCCCTCTCAGTCATCTCCTCTCCAGACTAAACATACCCAACTCCTTCAACCTTTCTTTTTTTTTATGCCCCCCCGTAGGGGATTTTTTAATTTGCATTTTCTATAAACTACAACGAAAATTAGGGAGAAAGTAAAGAAAACCCATCAGAAACCCAAGAGATGGTGGTCATACATACTGCTTAACAAATTAGCTTTTAGCTCAAAGTTTGATTCAAGTTCATTGAATGTGGTCATCTAGTAGTCAATTTATACTGTAAAATAAATTTAAACACTACCACTTCTGACTTCTTAAAAAGCAGCCTAAGAAATAATCATAACAATACATTGTAAGAGCTTTCAGAGTGTAATAAGATCTCATTTTTTATACTTTCCCCCCCTCAAAAGATAGCTTGTCTTTGGGACGACTGCCCCTAATTTGGAATCTGAATTCTCATCTGAAGATGCCGCTGCTCCTCCTTCTTTGCTTTCTTTGGTGCTATCCTCTTTCTCAACTTCTACTTCTCCTGATGGACGGCTGTGTTGGTGCAAAAATTTGCATGCCTTTTCAACAGAGTTATTTTTTTCTTTCATGTCCATGAATTTGAAGATTGTGCCTTCGGGGACAATCCATCTGTATGGGATGTTATTCTTTTGTAAAAATATCACCAAGTCTCTGTATTTCCTTCTCTTTTTTCTTATTTCAAATGGTATGTCCTTTAACACTTTTATTTCTTTGTATTTGATTTTCAGGGTAGATCTATTTGTTGCTTTGAGAATTTTATCTCTCACTTGTCTTCTAGAGAATCTTATAACCACTTCCCCAAGCAGATTATTTTTTCTTGTAAATTCAGAATACGACCTATAGATCGTATCTATTTCACTTTGTAGAGTATCCATTTTTATGTCTGCCATAGGGCCTAATACATCACACATAGTCTGTTTCAGATTCTCAGTCTTTTCTTTCGGAACACCGTGAAATCTTACGACATAGCTTGCTTTTTCCATCACCTGCAGTTGTTTTTTAAGTTTTTTTAGTGTTGGCATCCACTTCTTTTACTTCTTGTTCGGTTTTATCTGGGGTTTTTTGCTATTTCCGTTAATTGCATTTGCTGTGCATCGAATTTGCTATGCAATGCCATGACTTGTTCCAGCAGGGTTCACAATGCTTCCGTCAGCATCTTTTGCAGCTCTGTAGTTGTGTCCTGTCTAGGAAGAGGACTCACTGGGCCAGCAGTTCTGGCAAGTAGCTTAGGTTTCACTTGTTTGTCTTTCTCATCTTTCCTCGTGGGCACCATGTTTGGGGATTGTTTACTTTCAGTAAAAGTTATCACAGTCTCTGATACTCTTTAAAACAGCTTGGTAAGTTCTTAAATGCTTTTTATTTCAGTCTGTCTTGCTTCACTAGTCCATCCCCCTTTTTGTAATTGCACACAGTTTGCTTAGCTTTTCTTAGTGGGGAAGAGTTCCCTCCCCCCCCCTCACTTTCAAAGGGGAAGTTTTCGACTAGCTCTTCGGTGTTTCTTGCTTAGGCTCCAAATCAGGTTTCAACGATAAATCCGCTTTCATTTTAAATTGCTCGGCCACCAAGCACTTGCTCCGGTGTGCGATTTCTGATTCCCATTTGGGATGCTCCATGGTGGGACCTTCGGGGCATAGAGAAAGCCCCCCCTTCACCGGCAGGGTCTCTGGAGGAAGAGCCTTCTAGCGCCCTGTGCCTGGGAGCCTCATGCGGAGGCTCCGGGGGTGGTGTGGACAATTGCCCCCCCTCCTCACCACGGGCCCTGGCCAGTCATCTCCTGGAGACCAGGAGAAAGCGGCTGCCATGGCGAACGCCAAAACCGGAAACCTCCTTCCACCTTTCTTCATAGGACCTGGTCTCCAGACCCCTCACCATCTTCATTGTCCTCCTCTGGACACGTTCCAGCTTGTCTATATCCTTCTTAAGTTGTGGTGCCCAAAAGTGAACACAATACTCTACGTGAGGTCTAACCAGAGCACTGTAAAGCACTACCATCACTTTGCGTGATCTAGACACTATACTTCTGTTGATACAGTGCAAAATGGCATTTGCCTTTTTAGCAACCGCATCACACTGCTGACTCATGTTCAGAGTCTGGTCTGCTAAGACCCCTAGATCCTTTTCACACATACTACTGCCAAGACAAATCTCCCCCAACCTATAATTCCGATATGAATTTAGTTTTTGAGCACTTTAATGTTTTAAATGGGTTTTAAATTGTACATGATGTTTTAATTGTACTATGGTATTGATGTTTTATTAGCAAGTTTTTTTCTTGCCTTGTAAGCCGCCCTGAGCCCCACGGGGAAGGGCGGGGTATAAATTTAATAATAAATAAATAAATAAATAAATAAATATGCATTTTATTTTTCCTACCTAAATGCAGAACTTTACATTCATTCATTCAATTTATATCCTGCCCTCCCTTGCCAAGGCAGGCTCAGGGTGGCTCACATATAATATAAAACAAAACAGAATTAGATAAAAACAGAGCAATACAATTATGAATATTATAAATTATATACACATAAATACATGCATATTATAAATTATTCCCACTGAGATTCACTTTATTTCTTTTAGCCCAGTTTTCCAGCCTGTCAAGATCATCCTGTATCCTGACTCTGTCTTCTACCATATTTGCTACCCCTCCCAATTTAGTATCATCTGCAAATTTAATAAGCATTCCCTCTATCCTCTATCCCTTCATCCAAATGTTCATCCAAAAATCAAGATGTTGAACAAAAGAGTTCCCAGGACAGATTCTTGAGGGGCACTCCACTTGTCACTCCTCTCCAAGAGGATGAGGGACTGTTCACAAGCACTCTTTGGGTGCACTCTGTCAACTAGTTACAGATCCACCTAACAGTCATTGGATCCAAACCACATTTTTCCAATTTGTCAACAAAAATATTATGTGGAACCTTATCAAAAGCCTTATTGAAATCAAGATAAACTATATCTACAGCATTCCCTTGATCCAGCAACGTAGTGACTTTTTAAAAAAAGAGAGAGATAAGGTTAGTCTGACGTGACTTGTTCTTGAGAAACCCATCCTGGCTCTTAGTAATCACAGCCATCCTTTCTAAATGCTCAAGGACTGTCTGTTTGATGATTTGTTCTAAAACTTTCCCAGGTATAGACGTCAAGCTGACGGGTTGGTAGTTACTTGGATCCTCCTTTCCCCCCCTTCTTGAAGATGGGGACAACATTTGCCCGCCTCCAATCTTCTGGCACCTCACTTGTTCTCCAAGAATTCTCAAAAATAATGGACGTAGGCTCAGAAATTACATCTGTGGGTTCTTTTAGTACCCTTAGATTCAGTTCACCTGGCCCCCGAGGACTTAGTTTCATTTAAAGAAACTAGGTGTTTATGTACTACCCCTCTGCCGATCCTAGGCTGCAACTCCCTTCCCTCATCACGTGTCCTGTTTTTGCCATGTGGAGCACCGTTTCCCTCGCAAGAGAAGACTGAGGAAAAGTAGGAATTGAGCAGTTCTGCCCTCTCTTCACCACCTGTTACAATTTCAAGGCTTAACTTTTCTGATTACTGTGAGTTACTTCCTTCTTCAGCCTGGACTAGGCCAGCCAAAATGAAGAGATGTATTGTTTATTGTTAGAACGAGTTATGAAAGATTAATCTTCTGCCAAACTATCCCTCAGCATAAAGAACAATGCCCCACAGTTGGTTCAGTGCAAAGGTCACAGCTCTTGGCTCATTCGAGGGCTGACCCGATGATAAAAGGCAGGCAGGGCCCCCTCTGGGGCTTTTGCTCCAGGTTTCGGCTGAGGAAGGCTGAGCAGGAGAGCAAGGAGAGAACCCTCCTAGTCCTAAGTTTCCCGAGAAGGGACACATTTTATTATATTATAATAAAACTGGCAGAGACTGATCAAGAGAGAGATCTTGGAGTTGTAGATAACTCACTGAAAATGTCGAGACAGTGTGTGACTGCAATAAAGAAGGCCAAAGCTATGCTGGGGATTATTAGGAAGGGTATTGTAAACAGATCAGCCAATATCATAATGCCACTATATAAATCAATGGGTGCGACCTCCTCTGGAATACTGTGTGCAATTCTGGTCACCACACCTTAAAAAGGATATTATAGCTTTGGAAAAAGTGCAGAAAAGAGCAACTCGAATGATAAAAGGGTTGGAACACTTTCCCTATGAGGAAAGGTTAAGGCGCTTGGGGCTCTTTAGCTTGGAGAAACGACGACTGAGGGGTGACATGATTGAGGTTTATAAGATTATGCATGGGAAAGAGCAGGTAGAGAAAGAGGTACTTTTCTCCCTTTCTCACAATACAAGAACCCGTGGGCACGCCATGAAATTGCTGAGCGGTCGGGTTAGAACGGATAAAAGGAAGTACTTCTTCACCCAAAGAGTGATTAACACTTGGAATTCACTGCCACAGGGTGGCAGCTACAAGCATGGACGGCTTCAAAAGGGAATTGGATAAGCATATGGAGCAGAGGTCCATCAGTGGCTATTAGCCACAAGGTATAGATAGGGACTCTGGGGCAAGTGATGCTCTGTCATCTTGGTGCTGGGGGGGGGGTCAACAGTGGGAGGGCTTCTAATGTCCTGGCCCCACTGGTGGACCTCCTGATGGCACTGGTATTTCTGGCCACTGTGGGATACAGAGTGTTGGACTGGATGGGCCTTTGGCCTGATCCAACATTGGCATCTCTTATGTTCTTATGTTCTTATTAGTTTATACCCTGCCCTCCCCACCGAGGCAGGCTCAGGGCGGCTGACATAAAAATGTATATATAAATACAATTAAAATCATTCATAAAAACAGCCATGAACAAGTCAGCTGTCAGTTTTCCTAAAGTGCCAGATCAATACTCAGATAAAGTGCGAGAGCAGAGATTTCTAGATTAAACAATACTACTTAGGTGACAGTCATGATGGTATTCTCATATCAGCTCAGTTTGATCGACTAATTTGTGTGGCGAGACAGGCTGAAGGTGGCAAGACCAGGGGGCTCAGGGTCACCCACTCCTCGGTGTTTAAGGCGGCTCCTAATAGAAGGTCGGTGAAAGAGTTCCGTCTTGCAGGCCCTGCGGAACTGTAAAAGGTCCTGCAGGGCCCTGATCTCTTCCGGGAGCTCCTTCTGCCAGTACAGAGCTGCCACTGAGAAGGCCCCAGCCCTGGTTATAGCCAGCCTGGCATCTTTGGGGCCTGGGAGGGTCAGCCAGTTTTGGGCTCTCTGAGGAATGTATGGGGAAAGGCAGCCCCTGACCATAAAGGGCCTTAAAGCTCAAAACCAGCACTTTGAAGCGAATCCAGTATACTACTGGCAGCAAGTGCAATACTTTCAGCACAGACTGGATGTGCTCCCACATAGAGAGACCCATCAACAGCCTGGCCACATGTCAGCTACGCTGCCATGGGGTTGGGGGGCTTGGTCTGTGTCTGGTTAATTGCTATTGCTTTCCTTTCAGGTTAATTGCTACTGCATTCCTTTCTGTGATTTCTCTGCTGTGCGCCGAAACACTTATCTATACAGATGTGCAGGAGGGTGTTGTAGTGTCTGGGATTTCCCTAGGTGCCGTGGGAGAGTGTTCGTTCTCAGCTTCAGCTACCTAAGGGTCTCTGAGCCTTAACCCGCACGCGGGAGGGTGCCTAATTGGCCAGTTCTGTGGGGTGGGTGTGTGTGCATTCGAATACCCTATATCCTATTATGCCCATGGGGCCACCGCCATTCTTAACAGTGCCTGTGTTACTGCATCTATAGTTCTGCAATAAAAGTATTACCGTTCCTGAATGCGTGTACTTCGTTGTTGGCTGTGGGTTCTGACAATGCTACCCTAATAGTTTACCATTCCCCGTGCTGCTAGGCCTCAGCTACCTGACCTATCCTGCCGTAACCCACTCCAATAATTGATTGCCGAGTAGACCGTGATTCCTCTGGCCAGTGACCTAAATAAAGGCCAAGGATAAATTTTTTTTGCATATACCCTAGTAATAGTTTGACGTATAACAATCAATCAAAAACCATAATTCATCCCCTAATCAATTAGCTGGACTGATCTGTTACTAAATAATTAATTCTGTTGGTATGATCACTCAATATGTTCAAATAAATAATTAATTCAGCTGTTTAATAATCATCTAATTAGCCCCAAATTAATGGCAATTAACACCCAAGTTCCACATCAGCAAGGAGGGTCGTGTGCTGCTGTATCCTTCCTGCTACAGAAATCGGCACAAGCTCAGGCAAGCACCCTTACTTCATGACTAACCAGTTATGAAGGTGGGAAGCCAGCAGGGGAATGTTTTGCTGGGAGTGCCACATGTATGATTAGCTACCCAGTGGGTGGGAATTGTGGGTGTGTGCTCGCTGCACGGAGCCCTTGGCTCTCTGGGAGCAGGTCCGTTCCCCTGAGGCAAAAGGGTCGCTGGCCTGGAGAAGCGGAGACCCTCGTGGACTTGGCAGAACGGTCCCACTCCTGCGCCGGCAGCTCGTCTGCTGTTGCAGAGAGTGAAAGTCTCGACTTCAGAGGGTGCCAGTCTGAGGAGGAGGAGGAGGAGGAGGAGGGATGTGGTCCCTTAGAAGGGACCCCTTCCTTGGGTGATGGGCCAATATCCTCCGGTACTAAGGATACCCCTGGGGGGGCTGGAGGGAGGAGGGCTTCTGATAGCAGGTGATTCCGTCAACTGGAATAGAGAGAGTGGGGTCTGTCTGTGACAGGCGTTTTGACCACATGGGGACTTGCCTGCCTGGTGTGAGGGTTGGGGACATCACGCGCTGTCTGGATAGGTTGACAGACAGTGCTGGAGAGGAGGAGTCAGCGTGGTCACGGTGCCCACTGGCACCCATGGCATTGGGAAAGGCAGCCGTGTGATCCGGAAGTGAAATTTCAGTTACTGGGCAGAAGGAGGAAGGCCAGGAGCTCAAAGGCAGCCGCAGCCCTCTCAGAAGCCCCGACAGTTCCGCACAGACAGGCACAGACCAGGAGTCTCAATGTGTGGATGAGAAAGTGGTGCCAGAGGGTTAGGGCTTAGATTTGTTAGGCACTGGGGACTGGCCAAACCTGTGCGAAAGAGATGGGCTTCACTGAAACCCAAAGGGAACCGGGCTGCCGGCGATTCAGATCAGAAAGATCACAGGGCAGCTTTCAAACTAATTCCGGGGGGGTGGGGGGAAGGCTGACAGGAGCCGGGGAACCTCCTATAAAGGACAAGTCAACCCAAATGGATGAAGAGGCAGAGACTGGATTCATACCCCCATGGCCCTTCACTACCCGAAGGAGTCTCAGAGCAGCTGACAAACTCCTTCCCCTTCCCCCTCCCCACCACAGACAGACACCCCCTGTGAGGGAGGCGGGGCTGAGAGAGCTCTCTCGACAACTGCCCTTGAGGGACTAGAGAGAACTGTGACTGGCCCAAGGTCACCCCAGCAGCTGCATGTGGAGGAGGAGTGGGGGAATCAAACCCGGTGCTCCCAGATTAGAGTCCGCGCTCTTCACCACCACACCCAAATGACTGCATAAACACTCGGAGCGATATTGACAGGCGCGCAACAGAATTTGGGAGTGAGGGCAGGATGGTGGCCGAGGGCCACGTGTGGGGAGACTGGGGGGCCGAGGGAGGGGCGAGGGTTACTCTGGGGAGGGGGAAAGCTTCATACGTCTCTACGTGCCCATGCGAGAAGTCTCCAAGCCCGGACGGGGGAGCTGGAGTGTGCCCAATCTGCATCTAGCATTTGCTCCACTGCCTCACCAAGGCCCAGGCTGGAACAGAAAGCCCCCTCTGCATGGCATGCCCACTTTCACTCTGATTGTTTGCTGGACTTTATGGCAGTGTCCAGACTGCATGCTGCTTTCACTTAGTTTGATCTCTTGGCTTTATGGGCTCCGTCTGCACAGGTGTGTGGCCGTTTTGTGGCCATTCAGGAGCGACTCTGCAGTCAGTACAACGTTGGCCCCCCCACCCCTGGGGGGGGGGGATCATCTGAGTGCGGTTTGTGTTAGAAGTGGAGGACTCGGCTTTGAGCCGCATCTCTTCCCGTTCCAGGGTGGGGGTTTGGGAAGACAGCAGAGCAAATGCTAGGTGCAGACTAGGCCTTGGACATGGGAGGTACTTCAGAAGCGTGGTGGGATGGGGAGAGCCCAGCAGCAATGCATCCCCGGGCGTAAGTGATGGACAGGGAGGGACGAGTTCGGTGGAGGTGCCACTACACATCAGACTGGCTGCAGAGTCTCTGGGACTTTTCAGTTTAGAAAAGAGACGACTAAGGGCATGATCGGACACATGATAGAGGCTTATCAAGGTATGCATGGGGTGGGGACAGAGCTGACAAAGAGAACTTCTCCCCCCCTCCCAAAAGACGAGAACGCACTGAGGGCGTCCAATGAAGGTGATGGGCAGTAGGTTCAGGGTGGGCAAAAAGAAATACTTCTTTACACAGCCAGTGATGAAAATGT
The DNA here is from genome assembly GCF_001447785.1 of Gekko japonicus. Lineage (NCBI taxonomy): Eukaryota > Metazoa > Chordata > Lepidosauria > Squamata > Gekkonidae > Gekko > Gekko japonicus. The sequence continues at coordinate 33,977 of NW_015161451.1, forward strand.
GGAATTTGCTGCAGGAGCATGTAGTGATGGCCACAGGAATCAACAGCTTTAATAAATCCATCAGTGGCTACCAGCCATGGTGAGTGAGGGGAACCTCCACGTTCAGAGGCACTAATCCTCTGAATCCCAGACCCAGGAGGCCATGTCAGGGGAAGGCCTCGGCCTCTCTGCCCTGCTCCTGGCCCTCCAGAGGAACTGGCTGGCCCCTGTGTGAGACGGGAGGCTGGACTGGAGGGACCCTCCCTGGTCTGACCCAGCAGGGCTCTTCTGGTGTCCTTCTCAGGCGAAGGCCTCGGCCTCTCTGCCCTGTTGCTGGCCCTCCAGAGGGACTGGCTGGCCCCTGTGTGAGACGGGAGGCTGGACTGGAGGGACCCTCCCTGGTCTGACCCAGCAGGGCTCTTCTGGTGTCCTTCTCAGGGGAAGGCCTTGGCCTCTCTGCCCTGCTGTTGGCCCTCCAGGGGGACTGGCTGGCCCCTGTGTGAGACGAGAGGCTGGACTAGAGGGACCCTCACTGGTCTGACTCAGCAGGGCTCTTCTGGTGTCCTTCTCAGGGGAAGGCCTGGGCCTCTCTGCCCTGCTGTTGGCCCTCCAGAGGGACTGGCTGGCAAAAGCAACGCAAGGTCTGACGGCTGCTCTTTCTGCTCCTCCCGCTGGAGACTGCTGTGCTGCGGGGGGGCGAGCCTCCGTCCGCTTACGGCCGCTGCCGCCGCCGCCGCTGCTGGGTGGTGCGGCCGAGGCCACGGGGCGGGTGCAGAAGGGGGAAGGAGGACTGCCCTGACTGGCAGCTTCTGGCCGGCAAGCCAGGTGGCGGCAGGCGAAGGCCTGGCTGGCCTCCATGGAGCGTGGTCAGCAAGAGGCACGTCGCTTTGGAGAACTGAGCTGGCGTGGGGAGGCGTCGCGGGAGGAGGAGGAGGTGGTGGTGGTGGTGGTGGTGCACGGGTGCCGGGGGCGATGCCTGGGGAGGGCCGAGAAGCTGCCGGGCAGAAGGTGGGAGTGGGGCTGATGCCGCCCGCTGTGGGAGACCTGCCAGACTCCCAGGTGAGCTGACGGCAGTCACCTGTTGTACGGCTCATTAGCCAGCCCCGGGGAGCGGAGAGGCCCTTCTGGCTCCCAGAGTCCCAACGGCAGATGGCCCCGCGTGCCTTCCCCCTTACCTGAAGGCTCCCGTGTAGCCGTAATAGCGCTCCTGGTCACTGGCGCTGCATTTATGATTCCCGTTGCTGTCGCCAATGCAGAGTTCACAAAGGCTGGCTGGGTAACCATCCCTCCTGGCAGTGGGAACACAACTGGCCGAGAAATAGGAACTCACCGCTGGAACGAGAAGAGACGACAGGCGATAGGGAGAGTCCTCCGGGAGGAACCTCTCCAGCCAGCAGCCTGGCCGGGGTTCCTGCCGCTCTCACAGGACTGGGCGTGTGGTGTGCCAAAGTAAGTCTAACGGCCAGAGAGGCTCGAGCCAGGAGGATGGATGCAGCAGCCGTGTACCCAGGGCTATTTTGGGGCAGGAACGCACAGGAACGGGGTTCCGGCTGGCTTCAGAGCTGGCCACGCCCACTACAGTCAAAACCTCTGTGTGCGTGGCTACGGAGGGAAGGCCTGGAGAGCGACCCCCCCACCCAGCGACCCCAAGGTGGGCGCCCAGGCAAGCCAAGGGAAGGCAAACTGCCTTGCCTTGCCTTGCCTTCCCTTCAAGGGGGGGGGGCTTGCCCAGGCTCCCCCCAGCCGTGGGGCACCCAGGCAAGCCAAGGGAAGGCATGGGGACGTGGCCTAATAGGCTAATGAGCTGTGCTGTCAGGGGTGTGACCTAATAGGCTAATGAGTTTCTGCTGTCAGGGGTGTGGCCTATTATGCTAATGAGTTCCTGCTGGGCTTTTTCTACAACCCCCCCCCCTCCGTGTGCCCCTGGTGCATTCACTCATTATATAACACCAGAAAAATTACAGACCAATTTTGCTTCTAAATGTGGTGTATAAAATCTTCACTGCTATTCTAGCATTATGTTTGAAGAAGGTACTGTTAGATGTAATACATCAGGATGAGGCAGGTTTTTTGCCAAAGAGACAATTGAGAAATAATGTAAGAACAATTATAAATATTTTGGAATATTACAAAGCACATCTGGAAAAACAAATGGCACTAATTTTTTTAGACGCAGAAAGTCTTTGATAATGCTAGTTGGAACTTTATATGGAGCAACTATGTGAGATTGATGCTGGAGAAGCAGGAACTCATTAGCATAATAGGCCACACCCTTGACAGCACCACCCATTAACATATTAGGCCACACCCCATGCCTTCCCTTGGCTTGCCCGGGCACCCCGCGGCTGCAGGGAGCCTGGGCTAGCCGGCCCTTGGACAGGCCAGGGAAGGCACGGGGAGGCACTTAAATGCCTCTCCGATCCTTCCAGGGCCCCCCTGGCCGGCCTGAAGCCAGCCGGAACCCCTTTCCTGTGTGTTCCTGCCCAAAAATAGCCCTGGATTTTATCAAAATGACTCAGGCAATTTATACTCAACAGAGTGCCAAAGTGAGGATTAATGGAGATTTAACGAAAGAGATAGCAATTGAGACGGGAACAAGACAAGGATGTCCACTATCCCCATTGTTATTTATCCTTGCTCTAGAAGTATTAAATAATGTGATCAGAGAAGATAAGAATATTAGAGGAACAACAATACATGGAGAAGAATACAAAGTACAAGCCTTCGCAGATGATCTAGCTTTTATTTTAGAAGATCCCAGCACTTCTGTATGCAGTTTGATGAAGAATTTAATGGAATTTGGTGAGATGGCAGGAATGGAAGTGAACAGACAAAAGACAAAGATCATTACAAAAAATATAATACAACCTATAATAAAAGAGCTGCTTGAGAAAACAGGATTCCAGTCAGAGCTCACAAGACATTCCCCCCTCCATTGGAGACCATGGGAGATGGGGGCACCTCCTACGGGCGGGCAGGGCTGCCAACACGGTGGGGAAAGGGGCAGGTAGACCTCTTCCCCGGAGGGCAGGGCTGCCAACACGGTGGGGAAAGGGGCGGGTGAAATTTGACTTGACTATTTTCTCTTATAATGTTTAGCTTATTCTTGAACTATAGTTTAAATAGAATTTAAAAGGGTGTATTCTGAGAGTTTTACAAGGTAATGGAAGTAATCTTGTAAAAAGGCAATTTACATGATAGTCAAAGGTAGACTTGCTCACAACTTTAATGCTACTAGCTTTTTTCGCTCATGAGGCAGAATTTCTGCTCACAACACTGTGGAGCTTAGAGGGAACATTGGGAGTGGGGATCCGTTTTTAAAAATATGACATTCAGGATTCTGTTTTTGGTCCCAAGTGTGTGTGTGTGTGTGTGTGTGTGTGCGTGCCCCCCCCCCCGGTTGTTGTCATAGTGGGCAAGGGCAAATGAAAGCTCCTTCCCGCGTGTCATCCTTTCCTTCTCCCAAGGCAATCACAGGCTTCCCTCTGGCTGAGCACTTTCCGACTGCTCGGCAGAGACCAGGTGCCCCCACCAGAGGGTCACGACCAGCCCCCAAGCCTGAGACCGCCCCCCCTCCCCCTTACCTTGGAGGATGTTGCAGCCCTGGGCCTGAATGAGACCCCTCCTGAGCAGGAGGCCAACAGGTATGTTCCACCCGGCCATCCTCCCGTAGCCAGTGTGGCAGGACCTCTTCCCTTTGAGCTCATGGATGGTGAAAGCGTTGGAAACGTTCCGACTCACCACGGCTACAGCATAGTAAGTGTTGCTCGTGTCCCCATCTGGAGGAACAGAGAGAAGCCCCGATCAGCCTTCCCCACAATTCCCTCGGGAGGGCCAGATTGTCCAGGGCTGGGGGCCAGCCCTGCTTCTGCTGACTGACTGGGGGGGCTTGAGAGGAGGAGGAGGCTGTAAGAACAGGGAGCGCCAGGGAGGGAATCGGGCGCATGCAGAGAAGCCTGACCGGAGGGGAGCCGGAGCAGAGCTACAGAGCAGCAGCCTGGTGGGACTGGCGCTTTTTGTGCCTGGGGTTTTTTTTGGGGGGAGGCAACTCTCTGTCCCGAGCTCCCCCCCCCGTTCCTCTGCCTCAGGCAGCCGCAGGACGGCTCAGACACATGGGCCAGTGTTCCCTGGCCTCCTCACCTGTGTAATTTTCCCCAGCAGCAGGCACTAAGCCGTATTTCTTCCCAGCCATGTAAATATCCTTTCCTGCCAAAGTTACAGCATCAATGTCTCTTTTCTGCAAGGAGAGGAAAACAAGGGTGTGGATGGAAAACAGCCCTGGGAGATGTGGCTGAGTCACGGGGGGGGGGGGCAGGGGATGCTCTGCTGCCTCAGAGGGACGATGGAAAACAGCCCTGGGAGGGGGGGGGGGGCGGGGGGGGGGGGGGCAGGGGATGCTCTGCTGCCTCAGAGGGACACCCACACCCACCCACACCTCAGGGCAGAAGGCAGCCGAGAGTGGCCGAAGGACCAGCCCCAGCCCTGAAGGGAATGACGGGCCGGCCGGCCAGCCAGCAGCCCCCCCCGAAAGCCACAGAGGGCCCAGGTGCAGAGGGGGGGGCCCCCTAATCAGCGGCCCAGTCCAGAGACCCCCGCTTGCCACAAGAGGTCCCAAGCCGAAGCAGCTCTTGCTGGGGGTTGCCAGGAGAGCACCGGCCACAGGGGGGGGGAGCCTCTTGGGGGTAGGGAGCGATGGCGCACAATGCCGTGACGTCACTTCTGCTTGGTACTCGGATGCGACATCACTCCTCTCTGGGGACTTGTCCAGTACAGATTTATTTTTTTTACCACAGAGATGGACAAAATCCTAGAGTGTCATGACATTACTTCTGGGCACAAGCCAGAAGTGATGTGACAACATTGCACATATTCGCACATATTGCTCCCTGCCTCCACCCCTTCCTCCCGCTGGAGCCAAGAGGCTCGGAGCCCAGGGGGTGAGAGCTTGCCCATGTCTCCCCCCCCCACCCAGGAAATGGTGGCTGCGTGCATGGCGTGATCTGCTTGAAGACCTCCAGCCTGGGACTGCCCCCCGTTGACCTTCTCGTCAAGCCGCCCTTACTGCTAGGAAAGGTCTCCTGCTAGTCAACCACCCCATCTTGATCTCTGGAGCAGGGGACAACAAGGGTTTGCCCTCTTCCAGGCGAGGCCTTATGGAGCCTGACGGATCGGGTTGGTTCCTATTCCAGGAGAGATGCTTTCCATGCAACGACAGGTGCGTGCGTGGTCTCCTCATTGCTGGTGCAACTGCCCACACAGCAGCGGCGTGGCGGCCACAGGATTTCCCTGCCCCAGATCTCCACCAGTGGCCCTCCTTCCTCTGCCAGGCCACTGGAGCTTTCCCCATTTTTTTCTTTAAAAATCAGCAACTGAATATCGCTATAGAGCCCCCACAGGACATTACAGCGATGTGCGTAAGAGGGTCTCTGAATTGCCAGTCTTTCATTTTTTAAAAAAAGTCTCCGGCCTCCTTTGGCAGTGGGAAGAATCCGTTACACATTTTGTTATGACATTATACAGATACAACAATATTTAATTGCCAATTTAAAACAAAGAAAAAGCCCCTGGTGTGTGTGGGGGGAAATGGCTGGCACAGGAAGACTGTCGGGCAAAATCTGAACTTTCCCACCTTGACAGCGGCCATTCAGACTTTACTGCAATCATTTCCAAAATGATCGTTCCCCCACCACCACCAAAAAAAGAGATCTGCTTCCCAATGGTATTGACCTCAGGAGACATAACCCACGTAGGAATGGCCATAAGCTCCTGAACTCTTCCTTGGTTTGGGAAAGAAAGAAAACATTCCTTTCCCCTTCAACAGGTTTTGTAACCCTTTCGGATACACAAAGCCAGGAGAGGGTCATGGCTACGCAGCAGAGCATCTGCTTAGCTCCAGATTCAAATCCAGTAGCACCTTAAGGACTGACAGGGTTTCCAGGGTCGGCCTTTACGCTGCTATTGGACTGCAGACTGACACAGCCGACCACCTGAAACTCTCTGCTTGGTCCTCAGTTCAGTTCCTGGCATCTCCAGTTAGAAGGATCAGGTAGCAGGGCTTGAGAAAAACAGGTACCTGGCAGTGCTCCCTCTAAGCTGTGGAGTATTGTGAGCAAAAACTCTACTTTGTGAGCTGCTGGCATTACAAGTTGTGAGCGAGCGATTTGGCTATACTGCATAGATTAGTTTGCTCTGGAGCCCCATCCCTTCCTGAGCGGAGACAAAAAGGTGTGAGCCGGAGGCTAAAGAACTCTGAGCTAGCTCACACTCACTCGGCTTAGAGGGAACACTGCTTGGGCCCAGGAGAGCTGCTGCTGCCAGTCTGAGGAGAGAAGACGGACCTGGGCAGGCCAAAGGTCTGTCACGGAAGAGGCGGCTTCGTGCGTCCTCCTTCCCAGTGCTGCTCCCCACCCCCACCCCCGGTCACGGTGCTCTCTGAATCCCCCCCCCCGACACACACACGCACACACAGGAGGAGGGGTGTGTCACCACGTGTGTCGGTCTGGGGACCTTCCCGCTCACAGTGGGGGGCCCTTTCCCCTCCCTGCCCCTCCACGTTCCCCATCCCACTCCCCTCACTCTGCCCCCAAGGTGGCTTCTTGCTGCCTTCCCAAAAAATCACTAGTTGCTGGACTGCAGTCCTGTTGCTGCCACCGTTGTTTTTTTTTTAAAGGTAGCCAGAAGTCTACCAGGTGTGTGTCGTAGGGATGCCACCCTCCAGGTGGGGCCTGGGGATTACAGCTCATCTCCAGACTAAAGACACGAGTTCCCCTGGAGAAAAGGGATACTTCGGAGGGTGGACTGTATGGCATTGTACCCCCCTCCCCACGGTGGTCCCTGCCCCCCCCCCCCAAATCTCCAGGCGTCTCCAAGCCTGGATCTGGCAACCCCATACTCCCCCCCCTTCCCCCGCCAGTGGCCAGTGGTGACCCGGCGACCGTGTGTGTGTGTGTGTGTGTATGCAGGGAGGGAGACACCGTGCGCACGGGTGTTGTGGTGTTGACGCGGCAGAGGCCTCTGAGACGGCAGCCACGCAGAGGGTGTGGCGGGACCACCTGCTCTTTGACGTGGGAGGGGTCCTGGCGCTCCCGGGACTCTGCAGGGCTGCCCCAGGGGACGGGAGCACTGGGCCGGCGAGAGGGGGTGCCTGCCGAGGGCTTCCTGGAAGCTCTCTGTGGTTTTACATCCCCCTGGCTGAGAGCTACTTGCTGCAAGCTTGGGTGGCCCTGGAGGCGTGGCCTGCCCCAGGAACCCACTGGCAACAGACTCTCGGGAAGGCTTCCACAGCTGGGGCCACACCTGGATCCGCTCCATGCACTGCTCGGGACTCGCCGCAGAAACACACTGGATTTCGGGCTTCAAGTTCCTGTCCTTAAAGGCAGTGGCCATTTGGCTGCATTTCCAGATCTCCTCCGTTGACAAGACACACCAGCGCAGGGACCTGGGCAGTCCTGCATTGGAAGATAAACGGGGGTGGGGGGGGGGGGGGGGTGTTTGAGGGAGAATTCACATGGTTGACCTTGATGTCGGCATCCTCACCTGACAGTGGAATTTAAGTTTCGGGCGGACATGAAGATACAGAACCTCCAGCCAGCGCCGCAGTCTGTCTGTCTGCCGGAGAACCTCCCACTCTGAGTGGAAGCTGCTCTCCGGCCTTCCCAGCCCAACAACCGGAGGTCCTTTTGGGGAAGGAGCAAGAGGACACCGTTGGCGCACTCCAGGCCTCTCTCTGACCGTGGGGCCGCAGCTCTCGCCCCCCCGCCCCCCAGAGTGCCTCAGGATGCTGCCCCCGTGTTCCTCTGGCCTCTCTCTGGTGGGCGCTTCCCCCAGTTGAATCAGACCCACTGGGGCAAAAAAAGAGGCCCAGCCGCTTCCACACAGATGCTGCCTGAAGAAAGAGGTGTGTGTGTGTGGGTGGGTGGGGGGTCCTGTGACCATCTGGGCCCCTCCTGCTGCCGCCATTCTGTGACCATCTGTCACCATCGATTCTGGTCTTCAGCTTTCAAGGACACAGAACGAGAACCGCCTTGGCTCTGCCCGGGTGGGATGATTGGCCCCCTGGGATCCCTCGCGGGACTCAGCCCTTTTCTGCTTCCAATCGTTTACACCAGGGCACCGTTGTAATAGTTGTAGCCTATGGGGACAATTATAGTCAATAGGCCCCATAGGCTATAATGGACAGTCGATCTGGGGATATCTGGGGCTCTAGTGGGGGGCGGTTTGTTTAAATGGAGGCACCAAATTGGCAGCATAGCTGCTGGTGCTTCTCCTCACCCACTCACCCCAAGTTTCAAAAAGATCGGACCAGGGGTCCAATTCTGTGAGCCCCAGAAGGAAGTGCCCCCATCCTCCATTGTTTCCAATGGAGGGGGGGGACTTTGTGTGCAGAAGCAGAAACCCCTGAGCTGGCGTATAAAATTTTGTGTGTCAGCACCCCATAGCACAGCTTAGAGAGAACTATGCGTGGCAGTAATCCAATCCAGATGTCACCAGGGCAGGCACCACCCCTGTCGTTAGCTCTTTCCTGGCCAGGAAGGGCTGCCGCCAGCTCACAAACCAAAGCCGCTGAAAGGCAGTCCCGGCCGCGACCGCCCCCTCCTTGTCCAGCAGGAGCACCCCCAAGCTATGAGCCCGCCCCTTTGGGGGAACCGTAGCCCCATCCGGAAGAACCGGAGATCATCCACAGCAGACCTGCCCACCCCCCACCCCCAGCAGCAGTGGCACTTACTTGTGGGGTCACAATCCAAGCCCCGCACAGCATGTAGATACTCCTTCCCCAGCCAGGCCTGGTAGGTCTCCTCCTCGATGGGGACCAGCTGCGTGGTGGAGTCTTTGAAGAGAAGGTTCTTCCCACCATAAGCCACAGAGTCAAACATCTGGAAACTGGAGCTTTCACCATTAAACCTTTGCTGTAACATTGACAGACAGGCACCTGTTAAACATCTGTATCCCTAAGGCCACATGAATTCTACAGACACCGGGGGGGGGGGCGACTACAGGGGGAGGGGCTACTTCAGAGGGAAGAGGCCCACAAGTCAAGGCTCTGCCGCCCAGGGCCTCCCTTTCAGCGCTCCGGAGGAGGAGGAGGAGCCTTCCCTCAGCCAAGCACGGCACACCCCTCCCTGAGGGCCCGGCTGGACTCCTGGACTAGGACCCGGGAGACGGCGGCCTGGTGATTCCCTGCTCTGCCCCGGAAGCTGGCGGGCTGGTCCTTCCCTCGCACCCGGGCCACTCACTTCCCGTCACCCTGGGCCAGTCGCTTTCCTCAGACTCATCCACCTCACAAAGCTGTTGTTGTGAGGATAAAATACAGGCAGGGAGAAGAGTGTTGTAAAGCCACTCTGGGCACCCATCGGGGAGAAAAAGGGGTATAAATAAATAACAGTTGGAGAGATTTTGACGCAGAACAATACCTTTTATCTCTTAAAACTTCTGGTGTTTGCGAGGAAGTCACCTCCTGAAAATTACCTTCTGATTTTCTGCCTCTCAGGAATAGTTGTAGAAGGTGTTATTTATTTATTGACTTCATTTTTTACTCCACTTTTATCTTCAGCAGGTACTCAAAGTGCCTTACGGCAATCTCCCCTTTTCCTTTTATCTTCACAACTACCCTGTGAGGTCGGTTCAGCTGACGGTGTGTGACTGTCCCAAGGTCACCCAGTGAGCTTCCACGGCAGAGCAGGATATGAACCCAGGTCTTACAGATTGCGGCCCAACATGCTAACCACCATGCCATGCCGACTCTCTAAGAGCCCTACCAGGGAACAAGTGCGCAACAGGCAGATATTCAATTGGTAAAGCTTCCTCCGTGGTCAGGAAAAGCTGTGCTGCTTGGATGTGGCTGACTTGCAGCCGCTAAAGAGAGAGTAGCTCTTTCACACACACACAAAAGAAGAGTGTTAACTGCATCTCAAGAGAGGCCAAGAAAGCCTACACGAGAAATCCTCAGACCTGACGAGCCTGTGGGCACCACTTCTCAAATGTGAAGAGTGCCAGGCCCCACCCCACCCCACCCCCAAAATGGCCACCACAGGTGGGGGGGGGCAATTGGAGGATGCCAGGAGGCGAGAGCTTCCTCCGATCCTGAAGGCAGCTGTTTTTGCACGCTGGCTCCCCGCAGACCCCAAGGGATATGCCTCCTGTGAAGCGGAGGAAAGCCAGGATGGGCCCCCGGCGGCTCTGAAGAAGAAAGGGGGTTCCCTCAGCAGCCACCGGGGCACTCACGGGTGCCGCCATGCTGGGCATCTCTGGCCTACCGGGGGAGGGGGGGGTCACTATGATTGCCATGGGAACCCTCTGTTCTCTCCCCCGTTGCCTGTAAGTGCTGCCACCAGGATATTCACCCCCCCACCCCCCATGATCTGCTGTGAACTGGGGGGACACGTCCTCTCCTTTCGTTTAGTTTCCGTGGAGCCGCAGTGCCCAAGAAACCAGCTCACAGACCTGGAGCCCAGACTGAAAGGATCATGTGGCAAAGGTCAAAGGTCACCTGTCCCTGGTCGAGCAGATGAAAGACGAGGCTCCCCGCCGTGTCCTGCCTGGCCACCACAGCGTGGGCGGGGACCCGGGCCAAGTGGCACCTCCGCCACTCCGTGACTTCCGCCCGACTCCCGTCCCGGCAGAGCAGCCGGAAGTCCCCCGGCTGAAGCTTCTGAGCCCACGAGGGAGGAGCTGGGCCTGGAACCAGAACCAGAACATGGGCCTCCGAGGGCTGATGTGCCACAAAAGCCACGCCACTCGGCCCCGCCCAATGCCCACAGGGTTGCCAGCTCTGGGTTGGGAAACTCCTGGAGATTTGGGGGGTGGAGCCTGAGGCAGGGAGGGACTTCAGAGTCCACCCTCCAGAGCAGCCATTTCCTCCGGGGAGGGAACTGACCTCTGACGATCGGTCGTAATTCTGGGAGATCTCCAGGCCCCACCTGGAGGCTGGCAACCCTCATTCCACAGTCCATTTCCTTCTAGAACTGAGAGGAAAGGGACGTTTCTCAAATGCTTAAAAATAATCAGTTCAGACTTCCCCAAACAGAATCTGCAATTTAGAGAAGTATAGATGTGTGTGCTTTAACTGTTTTGCATGCACTTTAACTGTGTTTAACTCTTTTAAAATTTGTTTTCATGGTGTATGTTTGGGGGGGGGCATTTTAATGGTTTTAATCACATGCGCAGAAAGGTGGGATATAAATTTTGTAAATAAATAATGTGAACAAAACCCACTGATTTCTCCCAGGCATTTGCCATCAAATCACAGCTAACTTAGGGCGACCCCTCGTGGGGGTTTTCGAGGCAAGAGATGTTCCGGGGGGGTGCCTTTGCCAGTGCCTGCCTCTGCGTCGTGACCCCCTGGGCTTCCCGGGCGGCCTCCCCTCCAAATCCTGACCGGGGCCGGCCCTGCGGAGCTTCCGAGGGCCGGATGGGATCGGGCTAGCCGGCGCCATCCCAGGTCAGGGTGGATAAGTAGGTGCCGACGTCAAAGGGTTTTCCTGTAGACTATCAATATTACACTTTAGTTCCCAGCTCTGCGAGAGTCGCAGGCAGAAAGGCGCCCGCTTCTATACCAGCTGCAGGGATTCTGTTTCCCACTGGGGGATTCTGTCTGCCACCAGCCGCATGCATGAAGACGATACAGAGGAGCTCCTTGAATTCTTCCCAGCTGCGACTGAGTGGACTGAAAATTTAGATATTAGTATTTAGGGGGATTGTCCAATCGGTCTGCATACCCACAGTTCTGCGTTTTATGTTCTTATAGGCTTCCTGCATGTAACTCTGCCACACGACACATAAATAGACAGAGGAGGGACTGATCCTACCTGCAGCTCGGGCCGGTGTTCCCTCCACACCGTGTGTCACGAGGGAGGGCATTCCAGCTGGCCTCTGCTCCAGGCTCCAGGCCACACAGTGAGCTCCCAGCCTCACAGCGACGCCTGCGTTTCCAGCATAAGGCATTTCCTGCCTCTCCCCACCACTTCCCAAACTTGCCACTGGACCAGAACAATTCTTCTGCATTTGCACTGCTGCAGTACGATCAGCTCCCAGCTGGAGACAGACTCACCTTGTATGGCGTCTGTTACAGTGCTGTGCTTCACGAAGGCAACCTCTCCCGCCTCCTCCACCAGACACCTGCAGGAAACCGAGCCCGGTCAAGTCACGTCCTGGAGCCAAGCAAGCGCTGAGGGGGCCGGCCGGGAGGATGCAGCGGCAGAAGTCCCTTGGCCTGCTTTCAGGAGGCAGCTCACTGGGACCAACCGGCTGGTCGCCAGGTTTCTGCAGCCGCCAGGTCCTGTGGCACACAGAACCAGTTCCAGGAGGGGCTGGCTGGCCACCAGCCGGGGGCAGCCGCACACAGGTCCTCCTCTCTCACCTTCCCGGCAAGGTGTTCAGAAGCATCTCTGAAATCCTGCGTGATCCCCTAACAGGGTGACGCGCATTCGCGGGACGTAAAGCAACCACGCCCACACAGTCTGGAGGAGTGACACAGGGGCCAAGACAGGTGCAGTGAGAACTGTGATGGGGGGGGACCCTTCTGACATGCCTCCCCCTCCCTTCCACCCACCCACCCACCCACCCGCGCCTGGCATACCTGAAGGCTCCCGCGTAGTCGTAGTATAACTCTCGGGGACTCGGGTCGCATTTCCCTTGTCCTGCCCCGTCCCCTTTGCAGAGCTGACAGAGGGAGGGAGGGTATCTGTCCCCACTGGCTCCAGGGACACAGCTGGCACTGAAGTACTCCCCAACAGCTGGAAGGGAATGACAGGCCGGAGTGGCCTCAGGACACGTCCCTGGAGGGAAGTGGCGCCCTAAGGAGTGGCCGTGTTGGGTCCCTCTTTAAGGTGGGGCCTCCTTCTGCCGGGCAGGAGGCCCTGACTGGCGGGAGAGCCCCACTCCGGACAGGCGCCTCCAGGCCTGGGCAAATGCACCAGCCAGCAGTCCTGGTGGGGATTCTCCCTCGGTGCCTGGGCTGGCGACTGGCGTCAAGACCTTGCAAGTTCAGGACACTGCAGGCTCTCTCTTTCACTCACTCACACACACACACACACACACACACCCCACTCACAAGGGCAAGAGCTGCCTTGCAGAGACCCCCGTCCCCTGGTCTCCTGCAGCCCTTAGCATGGCGGAGAAATGAAGGCAGCTGGAGAAATGGATGTGCACAAAAGTCTCCAAAAGGAAGGGTAATTTTTCTTCAAACAAGTGGGGCTTTCACACGTGGCAGAGCATTCCCCCCCCCCCGTTGACCGCTCAGGGCCATCCAAGCGCCAAGTAAAAGGGTGGCCTCTTGCGCAGCCACTCGGGGCTCAGGTGTGGAGGCCGCAGGGCTCAGAGCCAAGCCGGGTTCCACAGGGCAGCCCGGGCTCACCTTTTGGGACTTGACAGCCCATCAGCGCCATCCGGCCACTGTCAATGAGGAAGCCCACAGGGACGTTCCATCCCACGGTCCTGTTGATGCCCGTGTGGCAAGTCCTGGCCCCCCTCAAGCTGCCGATGGTCAAGGTGGAATTGGCCCTCACCACAGCCACCGCGTAGTAGGAGGTGCCGAGATCTGCACGGGGGAGGGGGGGGGAGAGAACCACGTGAGTGAGTGAGTGAGTGTGACTCCCCCGCACCTGGGCCTGGCTGTCTGAAAGCCAGACTTGTCCAAGGGGGACCTGCTTACTGCCAGCACACAGCCCCCGCCTCCGTCCACATGGACAGCCTGGTCCAGCGGTTAAGGCAGGGGGGGCCCCCCGCCCGCCTCCTGTGGCTCCCCAGCCACACGTGGGCCGGTACAGTACCAAATCTCACTCTTAGGAACAGGAAAGTGAAGGTGCACTGGGACAGTAGGTGGGAGACCAGAATGTGAAGGGAACAGCGAGCAAAGATGTTTATGGGGCTAAATGGCTTCTTAGATGTGCTTTTCAGAGAGAGGGGGGGGGAGAGAAATGAGAGTGCGGAACAGTTGCCAGATGTCCAGGTGTGTGTGGGTTGACGCCAGCACACTGAAACCCTGGGCCAGGGGGCGCCTGTGCATCTTTCTTGCTTATGGCGAGAGCTCCTTGTGTGTGCCACGTCCCAACTAAAAGGCTTGCAGCAGTCAGGGCTGGGGCTGCAGAAACTCTAGGGATTATTAAGGAAAATGAGAACTATCAATACCAGGGTACCAGGGTACCTTTTCAGTTACGCCAGTGGGCTTTCTTGTACTGTTTCTGTGTTGGTCTCTTGCTCTGAATTTTAACATAGTTGGGAAGAAGAAGAAGGCCACAAGGTATAGTGGGCAAGTGATGCTCTGTCTTCTTGGTGCTTGGGGGGGTCAACAGTGGGAGGGCTCCTAGTGTCCTGGCCCCACTGCTGGACCTCCTGATGGCCCCTGGTATTTCTGGCCACTGTGTGACACAAGAGTGTTGGACTGGAGGGGCCACTGGCCTGATCCAACATGGGCTTCTCTGATGTTCTTATGTTCTTAAGAAGAAGAGAGGGAGGAGGAGGGGGAGGAGGAGGAGGAGGAGATTCACAACCCAAAGGTGTCTCAGAGCGGCTCTCAAACTCCTTTCCCTTCCCCTCCCCACAACAAGACACCCTGAGAGGTAGGTGGGGCTGAGAGAGCCCTGACAGAAACAACTCTTTTTTCAAGAACAGCTCTTATCAGAACTACGGCTTGCCCAAGGTCATCCAGCCAGGTGCAAGTGGAGGAGTGGGGAATCAAACCCGGTTCTCCCAGATTAGAGTCTGCACACTTAACCACTACCAGGGGTCATTTCGTAGAAAAAGAGGTGCAGGAGCTCATTACCATAACTCATTAGCATAACTTATTTGCATATGCCACACCCCCTGACATCACCCGAAGTGTGTCAGAAGGCAACACCCACCGCTCGGGCTCCACTGGACTGTTCTGGATTGCTAGCTATTCGGGGGGGGACGTGCAGATCTGTCACAGAGGAGGGAGAGCTGGTACCTGAATAAAACTTGGTCTTAAAGGTGCCACTGGACTGTTTTGGATCAGGGGGTCGGGGGGGGGCTCTGCAGCTTACCTGGCTGCTTCTTGCTCTGACTGAGGGCTGCTGGGAGCAGGGGGTGGGGCTTGTTGCGTGTGCCCGCCCCCTGGGCTCTTTACTGCCGGAGCTCCGCTCCTGTGTGCTCCTGCAGGAAATGACCCCTGACCACTACACCTTAATTACAAAAGGTAGCTGAGCCACGAGATAAAAGGTCAGATGAGGATCCAGGGTTGTTGTGAGGGTAAGATGGAGGAGTGGAGACTAGTGCCTGGTGCCCTGAGCTCTCTGGAGGAAGGGTGGGAGAGGAAGAGATAACTAAATAACATGTCCACAAACTAGCCTTCTGTTTTCAGTTCAGAGCCAGAGACCAACACAGAACCAGTCCTGCACGCTCCCATATATAACATAAGCGGGCGTTTTCCGTGGAGTTCGGTTTGTTGGGAAGATGGCAACTGGACAGCTCTCGGCAGCACCCTCCTCCCTCCCTCCCTCCCTCTCCCTGGCCCTTGGTAGGCCCAGAGGTCTCAGATGAAGGGAGCCAAAGAAACGGGAGCCTTCGCTGGCTGGTCTGCGGCAGGCACTACAGGTGTCCGGGGGGGGGGGACCCATACAGGCGTGCAGGACAGAAGCTCTCAACTGTCACACGATTGCAAGAGCACAACACGAGGCGGCACCGCAACAGGGTCAGGAATCCTCCCAGCGGTATCCCGGCTCACTCCTG
>NW_015161451.1:49663-52335 GCF_001447785.1 Gekko japonicus
GAAGAGCTACGCAAGTCAGAAAGCGTCCCGGGCCTCAAAAAACAGGATCACGAAACCACGGGGGAAATCGGGCGAAGCCACGGGTCAAAATGCGGCCACGTGGCTTCGAGTGGGAAACTGACCCATGGAAACGGGGCAAAGGGAGGCGCGACGGCGGCGCAGCTCCTTGTGCAAAATCAGCCTAGGAGAAACTTCCTGACGGAACGGAAGC
Source organism: Gekko japonicus (assembly GCF_001447785.1). Taxonomy (NCBI): domain Eukaryota; kingdom Metazoa; phylum Chordata; class Lepidosauria; order Squamata; family Gekkonidae; genus Gekko; species Gekko japonicus. Next base: position 49,875 of record NW_015161451.1, read on the forward strand.
CATCCCCTTGCGGGCGGGCGGCTGCCCCTGGCTGGAGGTCTCCAAGCAGAGCCGGCCGGCCATCTGCCAGGAACACCCTTCCTCAGGCCGCCTGCCCTGGCCGTAGCATCGGGCGAGAGGGCCTAAAGGGCCCATTCTGCTCTATGATTCCATGGAAAGCTCTCGTCTGAATGGAATAGTGCACTGATTTTTCTCCCCTCCTCCTCCTCCCCCTCCTTTCCAATATGAAAAGCAGTTGGTGCGCGTGAGCATACGTACGCGCACACACACTGTATGAAGGGGCCAGTCAAGCCCAGTCTCCGTTGGCCACAGGCACACAGAGAGAGAAGGGGGGGCACGTGACCCACGGCCAGGGCACAGACCTGCCTTCTGCTTCCCCTCAGAGGGGACCCACAGGGGGGGGGGCAGAAAGGTTCCCTCTGCTGCTGCCCTGCTGCTCTGGCCAAGCTCATCATGAGCTCATCCCCTAGGGTTGAATCCGGGGGGGGGGGGGGGGGTGGGCCGGGGGTAGCCTTGTGGCAGGTGACCATCCCAGTGACCCCCCACCTCTGCCATGAACTCGGCAAAGTCCCTTCCTGGCCCCTTCAGCCCCTCGCACAGCAGGAGCAAATCCAGCCTGGGGACTGTGAGGGGGGCGATCACAGTGCAGCTCAGGGAGCAGGACACACTAGAAGCAGGCGTCACTTCCTGCCTGGCTGGTGCCGCGGCACTGAACACCACACCACACCACACCACACACCCCGCCCCGCCCTATCCACACGAGAGTCCCACCAGGAGCGCGAGGGTATCCCCGAGGCAGAGGCTGGAGGTCTTGCTTGGGCAGGGAGGAAGGCACTGGTGCCACAGCCACTTGCCTTGGCCGTAGGCTTCGCCCACCACTGGCTTCAGATTGTACTCCTTCCCAGCCTGGTAAATGGTGCCGCCGTCCAGGGTTGCAACATCTGCCAGGCTTGCCTGTGTGCAAAAGAGGAGGGGGGTGTTAAGAGGACAAAGGGCTAAGAGCCCTGGCACACACACACACACACACACACACACAGCTATCGCAAACCCCCCCACACACACACACAACCTGTGCACTGGATAGGGCTAATTTCAGAGCGCAGGTTGTGTCTAAGAGGCCCTTGCCCTGACTGGGACCTTGTTCCCCGGCCCGGCCACCATCCCTCTGGAAGCTGAGCACATCCCAACCCACCGCACTTCTGTGCCCCCCCCCCCCGGCGCCCTGGAGCCTGCTGCCACCCACCGCAAGGGCTGGTAAAGCGGCTTCCGCCGGCCCGGAGGAACGTGTTGGCCAGACTAGGCGGTCTGAACAGGGCAGGGCGGCTATTCCCCACCTCTGCCTGATCGGCTTTGGGGGTGTGGGGCAGCCACCTCAGTCTGGTGCGTGGGAGTGGGGGGGGGGCCTTGCAGAGAGGCAGCAGAGTGCAAAGATGCCAGGACAGCATACACAAGACATCCACGCGTTGAAGCGATGCACCCACCGACTTAACACCCACAGGCTAGAAAGGCAGCCAGAGAGGCCACCGAACACCCTCTGAGAGGAAGCCTCGAAAGAACGTACGAAAAGCCCCGCTGGTCCATCCAGCCCAGCATCCTGTTGCACAGTCTAGCGGCCAACAAACAGAGCACAGAGGCCGAGGCCTCCCCCTTGTAGACGTTGCCGCCTCCTGGCCCTGGGATCCAGCCTTTACTGCCTGTGGACGTGGAGGTTGCCCTCAGTTGCATCTCGGATCCTTAACGTTCCTTCCACCCATCTTCACTCCACCTTCTTCTAGCCCTAATCCAGTTCCCCTCGTGACACATTCTCTGCATACAGACTGAAGAGACAATCCACAGGGAGGGCCGCCAAAAGTTGGAAGCGACTTGACAGCACTTCACACACACACACACACACACACACACACACAGAGGCTAAAAGCTCCCGTGTGTCTCCGGTCACACTCAGGCTTCACTGACTGCCGGAAGAGGAAGGGAAACAGGAGCTTCGACTTCATTCATCTGTGGGGCAGCCTGGTTATCACACGGGAGTGTTTCTTTTTACTTGGTAGGCAGAAGGGCCAGATATAAACTTGAGCAAGTCAATAAATGACTAGCCCACAGAACTGCTGGGTGGCTGTCCTCTGCATGTGGGGCTGAGTCAAAGGGTCTTCCGGTCCCTCGAATCCTTGCTGCATCAGCAAATGGGATCCATCCACGACGGATGCCAGCCGGGCCAGGAGGGTGGGCACGACTGTCCCGGAGGCTTGGAGGATGCGGGCTCCCCTCGTGACAGGACACCTGCCCTTGGCCTGTGTGGCACCTTTGGGGGGGGGGGTGTCTGCACTGCACTTTGCTCCCCTTATCACCCCAGGAGATGGCAGCGCAGTGGCGGGGCAGTGCTCTTGCTGGAAAAAGAGCCCTTCACAGGAGTGGAGCCCTCCCCTCCGGAGTCCTTTGCTCCAAGGACAGAGTCCAGAATCCA
>NW_015161451.1:52366-60985 GCF_001447785.1 Gekko japonicus
GAAGCGTGGCTTGCATGGCTCGCAGTCGGAAGACGCAGGATGAAAGCAGCAGAGGAGGACAGGGCGGGGGGGGCGGCCTGGTCGGTCAATCAAAAAATCCCGACTGGGTTTGGAGTGGAGAAAAGAATTGGGAAGACCCCACATTCTGCAGCTTCATTAGCAAACGTAAACACTGTGGCTCCCATCGGGGCCTTCCTGAATTTAGGACATTTTTCCAGCCAGAACTTCCTCATTTGGTCAGTGAAGAGAGAAGTGCCTTTGTTAAAGGCCGCAGAGGTGGCTCCCAGAGGCTCCTGCCCGGGTCAGGAGAAGAAGAGTCCGCAGCCTTCGCAAAACCTTCTAAATACACCCCTGGGGAGCTGCAGAGAGGAGGAGGGCGAGTAAAGGCAACCGGTTCTGATTAAGCCGAGCTGAATATAATACTCCCCCCCCCCCGAGTTGCATGGGAGAACCGTGTCCTCCAATATACGATATCTCAGCTAATGGCATCCACCTCATAGCACTGATCCATACTGAAGGCACATTGGCTGTGAGAAGGTGTTTCACACCTAGACATTTGAAGGTATTTTCTTTATTTTGAATTTTACTCTGTTAAGGTGTAGTTTATGTTATATTTTAGCACAAGTTAATATTAGAAAACTTCTTTTCTTATTATTTATTTGTAGGCACACAATAGCGATATCATTTGACTTGTGTGCATCTTCATTTGACACAAGGCTAGATCCTTTTTCTTTTTTTTGACACAAGGCTAAATCCTTTTTTTTTTGCGGTGGCAAAAAAGGCCAATTCAGTCTTGGGTTGTATTAAAAGGGCCATAGCATCGAAATCGCAGGAGGTCATATAGCCCCTCTGTATGGACTGCCTTGGTCAGGCCGCACCTGGAGTCCTCCTGTGTGCAGTTCTGGAGGCCACACTTCAAAAAGGATGTGGGCAAAATCGAGAGGGTGCAGAAGAGAGCGACAAGGATGATGATCAGGGGTCTGAAGACCGAGCCCTATGAGGAAAGGCTATAAGGGCCTTGGGAATGTGTAGTTTGGAGAAGAGGGAGACTGAGGGGGGACAGGATTGCTCTCTGTAAATATTTGAAAGGCTGTCCTTTGGAGGAGGGCAAGGAGCAGTTCCAGTCGGGAGCGGAGGATAGGGCCCGAAGCAACAGGTTTAAATGACATGCAGAAAGGTATCAGCTGGATATTAGGAAAAACTTTTTCACAGTCAGAGTGGTTCAGAGGTGGAATCAGCTGCCTAGGGAGGTGGTGAGCTCCCCTTCATTGACAGCTTTCAAGAAGAGGCTGGACGAATATTTGTCAGAGATGCTTTAGGCTGGTCCTGCATTGGGCAGGGGGCTGGACTAGATGGTCTCTGTGACCCCTTCCCACTCTATGATTCTGTGATTCTCGTGTTTGAGCATAAAAAGGTGACCTTCAGGGGACCGCAACATAGTGCTGTTTTTCCTTCTGATCTCATCCCATGGGAAAGATCCACATGCACGAGTGGGGGGCTAATTGTCCCCTCCTGTGGCAGCCCTCCACCTCAAGGTGACCGTGGCATGGATCACTGTAGCCAGGTCATCGCGGTCGAGGAAGGAAACCAACTGCCGAATCAGCCTAGGATGATAAAATGCAGATCTGGCAGTGGATGCCACCTGGGCCTCCATAGTTAATGAGGGATCCAGGAGCACTCCCAAACTCCTAACCTCCGATGCTGGCACCAATGGCGCCCCATTGAAGGTCAGGAGAGGGAGCCCCAACCCCGGTCCACTCCGACTCAGGCACAGGACCTCCGCCTTCGCTGGGTTTAGTTTCAGCCGGCTCAGTCTGAGCCACCTAGCCACGGCCTGTAGTGCCCGGTTCAGATCTTCTGGGTCGGAGTCCGACCGGCCGCCCAACATCAGATAGAGCTGGGTGTCATCAGCATATTGATGACAACCCAGCCCATGACTCCTGGCAGTCTGGGCGAGGGGGCGCATGTAGATGTTAAACAACATCAGGGAAAGCACTGCCCTCTGAGGCACACCACATTCAAATGGGTGCCTCCGGGACTGCTGTTCCCCTATTAAAGAGCGAGCCCCTGAATCCCCACGTCGGCGAGGCAGTGGGTCAGCAACTGATGGTCGACCGTGTCAAACGCAGCCGACAGATCTAACAACAACAGTGCCGCCACACCGCCTCGATCCAGATGCCTCCGAAGGTCGTCAGTCAGGGCAACCAGCACTGTCTCCGTCCCGTGACCTGGGCGGAAGCCGGACTGGAATGGGTCCAGGACAGAAGCATCATCCAGAAAGCTCTGAAGCTGTGTCACCACCGCCCTCTCGATCAATTTGCCCAAATAGGCAAATGGCAGTTTACTGACACCATCTTGCTTGGCTCTGGCAAGTCAGCTTTGCTCATCTGAGCAGGGCCTTCTGTGGGTGTCACCCTGCAAATGGCCAAAATCAGCAACTGCCCATACGTGTGCATTCTCTGTTGTGGCCCTCTCCTGACAGAATGGCCTACACGATGGTGTTATTTGTTTTAAAAGTTTACGAGCTGCCGTCCTTCCTCACTGCAAAATACCAGAGATGTTTGGCAAAGCCACAACCTCTCCCCTCCCCTCCCCTCCCATCAAGCTGATGGGAGCAGTGCCAAGCAGAGAATGTGGTGCTCCGTAGCTTCTGTCTGACCTTGGATGATGCCTTGGACTGTGGGGTGCCGAAATCATGCCTGCAGCTTCCCAGCTGACTCCTAAGGACAGGCGGGGGTGACTGTACATGGCATCCTGCACCCCTGCCCTGTGCTGCCCCAGCCCCGCCCTGGCACCAGGAAACAATTGTCATAATTAAAAGGGAAGAACTTTGCGGGAGAAGAAATACCCTCGACATTCAGTAGGTCCACTTACGAAGGACTGTGTTGGAGTGAGTTGGGTCACCAATAAGGAGACAAGGAGCCAATCGTTGATGCCAGGATAGATGATGATCCCCCCGCAGATGTAACATGGCCGCGGCCACTGCCATGCATTTCGTGAAAACATGAGGTGCAGTGGGGAGACCGAAGGGCAGGACACGATCCTGATAATGGGAGTCGCCTATTGAAAACCGTAGGTACCGGTGATGTCGCAAACAAATAGTGATGTGAAAGTGGGCATCCTGGAGGTCTGCAGAGGCCAGGCAGGCCGGGCCTGGCAGTAGTGGCATTCAGAACCAGGTGGAGCATCCATGACCGGTTGAGTTCGCCAAGATCCATGACCGGCCTCTTTCCACCATCGCACTTGGGAACAAGAAAGCAGCAGGACTAGAAGCCTCGGCAGTGGGCTGACGGGGGTTCGGGTTCGATGGCTCCCTTTGCCAGCCAGGCTTTGCCAGCCTCGTCCTGCAGTACAGGGGAAGGAGGAGTGGGCAGGAAGTGTGGAGTTGGAGGAAGAGAAGTGAACTCTATGGTATACCCCACCCAGATTAGGGTGAGGACCCAGGAGCCTGTGGTGACGTTGTCCCACGCTGAGGAAAAACGGGAGAAGTCAGGTGCCCACAGGAGGAGCTGGGGTGGTGGTGTGTGTGACAGAAGCTCCCCGAGGGGAAAGGAATCAAACAGAAAGGTTGCTGGACTGGTCAGGGCATTTGTCTGAGGCAGGTTTCCCCTTTGCCGACGTAGAAGGCTTTTGCTGGAAGGTTTCTTCTCCCAGGAATCAGCAGAGAAAGAGGGTTTCAACTGAGAGTAGCGGGCGGAGGAAGGCCTCCAGGATGGCTGCTTCGGGTAGATCCGGGATATCGACGGAGTCACACCGAGATTCTGTGCCTGCTTACACCTGTCATTGACCATCTTCAAGGCCTCACCAGTCATGGCATGGAAAAGCTTCAACTTTGGCCTTCACACTGGGCAACAGGCATGATGACGGAGGGCAAGGGGTGTGGCCAAAGTGTGAGAGGAGGAAGTGATGGCATGCTTAATGCCGCTGACCTGCTGTTTGGACACTCTGGAGGCCTCTGCAATAAGAGCCGCTGCAGTAGCTTGATCAGCTGGAGTAAATTTGGGAACCAGCGGGATGAGCTGATTGACCAGATGGTAGGAATAGGCAGGAAGGTAGGAGAGGGAGTTATAAATCTTGGCTGTCAAAGATGCCAGAGAGTAGATCTTTCTCCCAAAGTTGTCAAGTTTCCGACCCTCACGGTCAGGTGGAGCCGATTGCTTAGCCTGATGGGTGGTGGAGGAGGTCTGAATGATGACTGAGTTAGGAACAGGGTGTGTAAAGAGGAATTTGGCATTAGGTTGCTGGACCCTATAGAGGGCTTCCAAACGCTTGGAAACAAGAGGAGCAGAGACAGACTTGTCCCAAGCTTCTTTCAGGCCATCTAGGTGAACAGGTAGCAACTGAGGGGATGTCAGACTGTACCAGCTTATGAAACAAGTCTGTCAGACAGGGGGTTTCTGAGGAGACCTGAAACTGCAGGGCTTTGACCATGCAATGGATAAGCTCTAAGTAGGACTTGGAACCCTCAGAAGGAGATAGCGAGCCCTGAGGAGCAACCGTCAGATCCAGGGAAACATCTGGCAGGGTTACAGATTCAGAGTCAGAGTCATCGGAGGGTACGTCTGACGGTCCTAGTGGGCAGAGGAGACAGAGGAGCTGGTGGTGGAGGAGGCAAATGTATTATTGGGGTGTCTGTAGGCAATGGTACTGAAGGGTGTGGAGGTTGAGAAGGTGGGGGAGCAGGTGGGGAAATGCTCTGTGGACGTGCTGATCTGCGGCGTACACCAGAAGGGCGTCAGGATCGAGACTGAGAGCAGGGTTGATGTTGAGCAGACGAACGGTCTGGATGATAAGACGACCGAGACCTGGAGCAATCCCTCGAGTACTGAGGTTGGGACCGACAACAACTTGGGGTCCGAGACTCTAAGGAGTAATGATCTCGGCTTTGATGTTAAAAAGGAGACCAGGAACGATAAGAGTGGCATTGGTCCATCGAGTGTGAACTCCAGGAACCAGAGTGGTATTGGTACCGAGGGGCAGTCCAGTGATGATCGGGTGGTCATGCAGCCAGGCATGTTCAAAGAGTCGTCGCTGTCCAGATGAAAGACGAACTGGGGAAGACGAGATGGCACCAAAGGGAGATGGGATGGGTCCGAAATAACTACCTGGTTCGGAGGAAGTTGGGAAGAAGCCATGGTGGTTGACTCCGAAGGAGGAGATTGCAGAAGAGACATTTGCCTGGGTCATGGCCGATGAGGTGAATGGCTGTACCACTGGAGTGGCCGTGGAAAGACCCAAAATGACCAGAAGACGAAAAACACGAAGGAGTAGAAGAAGGACGATGAAGAAGCAAACAACCGAGGAGAGGAAGCACAGAGGTCCGGTTTGAGCAGCAGTCAAAGAGGAACTGAGCGGGATGTGCCTTCTCCGCAGCTCCGAGCACACGCAGAGCACGCCCGCTCCCCAGAACCTAAGGAGAAAGTGCGCCACGACGACCAAAAGAAGCTCTATAATCTTCCGAGGCTCAGGTCCTGTGCAGGCCCAGTAGCCGTGTGTGGGACTGCACAGAGACCACGAAGAAGATCGGCGAGCTTTGAGTCCAGGAACACCTTAGAGAGAGACCAGTGAGATTTTGGGGGCAGGAGCTTTCGACAGTCGAAGCTCCCTTCGTCAGATATCTGGAAAATTTTGTTGGTCTCTAAGGTATTACTGGGCTTCAGTCTAGCTGGACTGCTCACAGAACGCTTCAGTTGACTCATCAGTGGGGGCCAGTTCCTTAGGTGGTGCCACAAATCATGGGCATGTTTGCTTGTTTGCTTTTTGAGGCAATTTTGGTTCTGTGGAATTTTTATGGTAAGGAATGTAAAAAGAACCACCTTTTCTTCTAACTGCAGCTCGTAACTTACAGTTTAACACACAAAAGGCCCCACTATACTTTGCCAGTAGCAAAGTTTTGGCAATACGCATTTATTTCCCCTTTAACCATTACCCAGTTGTTTCATTAAGAGAGGTGAGTAATCAACTGCAGCTTGTTTGTTTGGCTGAGAGCAGAAAATATAACACCGTAGAGATATACGCAGAAACCAAACAGGGTGCAAGGGTGTGTGGAAGAGAGGGGGGGTGTCAAATGTTCCCTGGAAATCAAAGCCCCCCCCCCCCGGGCCCCGTCTCCTTCCCTGCCCTTCAAACGGCCGATCTGCACACAAGGAAATCAGAGACTTACGTTGATCATGGAGGTGCAAGTGCTGGTGGAGCCTCCATTCACACACGCCAGCAAGGGGAGGAGGCTGGCCCCGGCAAAGGCTTTGCTCATGTCGCTGCACTTGGCCAGCTCCTGGTCAGAGACGGTGCACCAGCGCAGCAGGCTCAGTGCGAGGCCTGGAGAGGAAGAGCAGCAAAGCAGCCGTGTGAGGGATGCGCTCCCCAGGCACCGGCCGGAGGGGCAGCACGCAAGGACCGAGGGATCGGGGCCTCCGGATGTGGCTCCACGACGTACAACTCCCCCAAGCGGCGCTGAGTTCTGCTTTTGTGCCCAGCTGGCAGGCTCCTTGGGAAGGCCTTTGTTTGGCCCAGGTGGATCCACTTGGGGGCGCTCTAGCCGCAAAACATGCTCTCCTGGCCGGCACCTCCAAACCACCGACCTGTTCCCAGTGTGTGTCCTCAAAGAACCACCAAGGCCTGCCGCACCCCCTCCCTTCCTTGGACAGCCAGCTCTGCATCTGGCCACAGGAGAGGTTTGAGCCTGGCAGCCGGAGGCTGGGCGGAGGGCATGAGGATCGAGCTCAGCCCCCGGGGCAGGGCAGGGCAGCCGGGTGGACCCCTCTTCTGCAGCAGGGGGGGAAGGCGAGAAGGGCAGAGGCAGCCTGGGAGAACAGGAGCGAGTAGGGGTGGCGGCTGGACTTGGCCCAGGAAACCTGGGGCGGGGGGGCGGGGGGGCTGAGTCATGCTTCACAAGAGCATTCACAGGCCACCGGGGTGCATTGCCCACCCTCTCCCCGCAGCTTCCGTGTGGTGGTGAGGATCTATGACTCTATGAGGCACGTGCCTCCCCCCCCCTCCCACGGTGGCAGCTGGCCTGGCATTCTTGTGCTGCCCCCTCCCTGACTGGTCAGGCATCTCCTGTCACCTTCACAAGAAATATCTGGACGGTGACTAGGTGATAAAGCAGCCTGGCAAAACTTATTCATGCCAAAAGCAGCTGGGAACCGGGCCCCTGTGGTGTTCCCAGGGCTCCTATTCCAGGAGGAGGAGGAGGAGGAGGCATGGAGCAGGGCCCATGTGCAAAGTTCTCTCCTACTCATATTTGCGAAACACACCGTCTGAACCCCAGACCAAATGAAGGTGGTGAAGGCAACACATGCTTGCTTTATGGAGGTCAAGAACTGAAGTTGCCATTTCACAAAGAGCGTTCTTGGTAGCCTCTGCCCAGATGTGGGCCTAGAAGAGTCCAGACCCCTGAGGAGAGCCATGATGCGCCTTGTGGCTCCCGTTCCCTCCCCCACCACCACCCAAGAGATGGAGTGAAACTGATGAGTCCAACCCTCTCCCCACCCCATCCTATAACAGCAGCCAGCAAAGGGGGCAACGAGTGTCCGCTGGCACCAAAACACACCCAAGGAAAGCAGCCGACGCGAAACAGCAAACCACCCACAAACACCGCCCTGGAAGCCAACCCCCCCAGCCATAAATCAGACGACAGGGACGGGCTCTCCCGGCCCTAACCTCCCTCCACGTCTCCAGCCAAAGGTGCAGGAGGCCAGTTCATCTGCTCCTGCTCTGGAGCGGAGAGACAGGACGGCTCTCAGTGCATTTGGGACCTACCGGGAGGGAAGCAGAGCAGAAGGGCCCAAGCAGGTACGAAGGGCTGCATGGCAGTGGCACCTCTCCTTCCCTCCCTCTCTCCGGCTGTCACGGGGAAGGAATGTGGGCTCTGTGGCGGGGCCGGGCGGGCGTCTCAGGCAGTGCCTCGCCAGACCACTCCTCCCTGGAAGCCCGGCTGGCCAAAGGAGCCACTGCCTGTCTGTCTGTCTGTCTGTCTGTCTCCACGTCGGCCAGGGGGCGGGGCGGGGCGGGGCGGGGGAAGCCTTCGTCTCTGTCCACCTTGGCAGGAAACCGAACCTCTGGGAGAAGTCCAGAAGTGGCTGGAGGGAGTCGGGGAGCTCGTCGCCGCGTCACTTCACCACCACCACCACCACCTAGTGGCTGAGAGTCCAGAAGCACACCAAGACATCACCCAAGAGCGCCCTTGCTCCAGGCTCCTTCAAGGGGCCTGATGGAAGGGGGGGGGGGAGAGAAGAAGAAGGAGGAGGAGGAGGAGGAGGAGGAGGAGGAGATTGGATTTATCCCCCATGGCCCTGCACTACCCAGAGGAGTCTCAGAGCGGCTTACAGACTCCTCTCCCTTCCCCTCCCCACCACAGACAGACACCCCCTGTGAGGTAGGTGAGGCTGAGAGAGCTCTCTCAAGGACTGCCCTCGAGAGAACAGCTCTTGTCAGAACCACGGCTTGCCCAAGGTCATCCAGCCAGGTGCGAGTGGAGGCGTGGGGGAATCAAACCCGGCTCTCCCAGATCAGAGTCCTCTGCGCACTCCTGACCACGACACCAAACTGGCTCACCCACCTCTGCTTTTAAGGCCTCCTGCGTAGCCTGCTCGACAGGCCCCCCCCCCCCCACAAACG
>NW_015161451.1:61102-61985 GCF_001447785.1 Gekko japonicus
CACACGCAGGAAGGAAAAACATCCGCAGAAAGAAGAGGGGGGGGGGGGAGGAAGAATGAAGGAATGCCCCACCCTGCACTGTTTTCCACCCCCACCCCACCCCATCCATTCCTCTGGTTTTGGAATGCTGAGAAAAAGGTGTCGCCAGATCCCAGAGATCTTTAATTTGTTCAGCGGGGCTGACAGGTTTAGACCCCTTAATTGGGGGGGGAGTGTTATGTATCGGGACTGAACCATTCCAGGTCTGTCACCCCAGAGACTGGCTGAGCTTAGAGCCCAAGAACAATAGCCAACCAGGACTCTGGAAGTAACCCAATTGAGTAGTTAATGTCATGTAAACAGCCTGTCACTGGGAGTGGGGTGTGTGGGGGTGTTTGGGTGTCTTGTCTTGCTGAAATCACAAATAAAGCTGAGCTGATCACTGGACTGGAGCCTGCTCCTCCATGGAACCCAAACCCTTTAGCAGTAGGGACTGGGGTCCCAACAGTCTTACACAGGATCTCCACACGATGTCGGCTCAGGGCTTATCTTGGAGGGATGCCGCCCTGCTGAGCCATCAAGTCGTTTCCCACTCCTGGCTGCGGATCGATGGAGGCCTCCCAAAGTCCTCCTGTTATCAGCCTCACTCACAACCCCCCCCAATCCCCCCCAATCCCACGCACCCAATGAGACTGGCAGCGGGAGGGTGGCCGGCCGGCCGGGGAGTCGCTCTCGGGTCCACACAGCCCAGCCGCGCCCCCCCCCCGCCCGTCTTTGTAGACCCTCTCTGCGGCGGGGGAAGGGGGGGCGGGCGGGTGGAGGGCTTCTCGGCTCTGTTCAAGGTGCCTGGCTCACCTTCAGAGGAATGTTGGAACATGACAAAAGAAAAAAAAAAGGTTTCGCT
>NW_015161451.1:62115-78661 GCF_001447785.1 Gekko japonicus
TGCCTTGAAAACCCCCCCCCCCCCACTGTGGCCAGGGGCCAGCAGCGGATCTGAGCAGACCAAGTGCTGCCGCTGCTGCTGCTGGGTGCCTTCTGGGAAGAAGCTGAGAACATCAGAATCATAGGACAGAATCACACAGAGCTGGGAAGGGGCCACAGAGGCCATCTAGTCCAACCCCTCCTGCTCAGTGCAGGATCAGCCCAGAGCATTCCTGGCAAGAAGGGCTTGTCCAGATGCTGCTCAAAGAGGGCCAGGGAGGGGGAGGCTCACCACTCCCCAGGGAGCTGATTCCACTGCTGCACAACTCTGTCAGGAAGGTTTTCCTAAGATCCACCCGGGACCTTCCTGCCCTTAATTTAAACCCATGATTGCGAGTCCTCTCCTCCGCTGCCCAGAGGAACAGCTCCCTGCCCTCTTCCAAGGGACACGGCCCTTCAAAGACTTCAAGAGAGCCATCGTGTCCCCCACTCAGCCTCCTCTCCTCCAGACGGAACATTCCCAAGAAGTCCCTCGGCCTTTCCTCAGAAGGTTTCTTGGTCTCCAGGCCCCCGATCATCCTCGTCCCTCTCCTCTGCACACGCTCCATTCTGTCCACCTCCTTCTTGAAGTGAGGCCTCCAGAACTGCACACAGGAGGGCTCCAGGTGCGGCCTGACCCATGCAGTGTACCGCAGGACTGTGACATCTTGTGACTTGGTTGTTATCAGAAGAGCCCTGCTGAATCAGGCCAATGCTCATCTAGTCCAGCCTCCTGTCTCACGCAATGGCCAGCCACTTCCTCTGGATGGCCAACAGCTGGGCATAGAGGCTGAAGCCTTCCCCTCCTGTAGTGGTTAAGAGCGACAGACTAATCTGGGAGAACCGGGTTTGATTCCCCACTTCTGCACATGCAGCCAGCTGGGTGACCTTGGGTCAGTCACAGTTCTCTCAGAGCTCTCTCAGCCCCACCTACCTCACAGGGTGTCTGTTGTGGAGAGGAGAAGGGAAGGAGATTGTAAGCCGCTCTGGGACTCTGAGTGAAGGGCAGGGTTCTTCATCTCCTCCTCCTCCTCCTCCTCTGAGGCTTAGTGCCGATGACCACCAATCAAAACCCAAAAAACCTTGTTGAAAACCTGTCTGACACCAAATGTGGTGAGAACATTGTGGCCCTCTTTGAAGAGCCTGCTGAGTGTTTGCACTTCCTTTCCTGTCCCAGGCGTGCCTCTAACACCCAGGCATGTGTGGGCAGAGGGGCTGGTCGAAAGGCAAGAGCCGGTGGCCTGGAGCTCTTGGCTCGTGGGCTCCTAGCCGTGGCCAGCAGCTGATGCCACTGGATGGGCCAGCAACTGGATCCCAGCCAGACCAAGAGGCAGCTTGTTGTTTGGTCTACTAACACGACAGGTCTGTTTTCACTGTGTGCCTCTGCTGTCAATGGAGACCCACAAAGGGACAACCTGCTGGGGGGGGAGGGGGGGAGTCTGCATCTAGGTCAAGGGCGGCCCGAGAGGTGGCGCTTGTCACGCCAGCAGTTCCAGGCGCCAGGGGCCGCAAGGGAGAAAGGGGGGGCGTCACCTGAGGGGGGGGGAGGCCTTCGGATGGGGAGTGTGTGGTGGTGGAGGGAGGGTGTGGAAGGCGAAGGGGAGAAGCTTTTGTGCTGCTGCACCTGGGGACAGAAGCCAGCGCAGCCCCTCACGACCACGTCTGGGAGCAGTATGGACAGACCTCATTCGCCTTCCTAACTTTCAAGAGGACGGGGCTAAGCCGCATGGCCAACATAAGCCACTCCATGGATGCTCCTCCTTGCAGAGTGCTCAGCAGAGGGGCAGGTTGGAGCCCAGGACCCAGTCAGGATTCCAGGCCTGCAGATTCTATTTATTCACTTCATTTATAGTCTGCCTTTGGTTAAGACTCTGGGGGGATTATTGAACTAGAAACACACACACACCCCCGGGGCCAGGATACTACATACAAAACAACAGCACAGAAATCAATGAAATAAAACCAGTAGAATCATAGAGTTGGAAGGTACCTCCAGGGTCATCTAGTCCAACCCCCTGCACAATGCAGGAAATTCACAAATACCTCCCCCCCACACCCCCAGTGACCCACTGTTCCACGCCCAGAAGATGGCAAAAAAACTCCAGGATCTCCAGCCAAACTGGCCTGGAGAAAAATTGCTTCCTAACCCCAAAGTGGTGATCAGCATTTCCCTGGGCATGTAAGGAAGGGCCACGAGGACTAAGCACTGAGGGAACCCCTCCTGCCCTCCCTCTCAGCATGATCTGCCCGAGTTCACACAATCCGCATGGCTGTCAGGTGGGGCCACCTGGCCTCTGCTTGAAAACCTCCCAAGAAGGAGAGCCCACTACCTCCCGAGGAAGCCTGTTCCACTGAGGAACCGCTCTGTCAGGCAGTTCCACCCGTTGGTTCTGGTCTGACCTTCTGGGGCAACAGAAAACAACTCAGCACCATCCTCTATCTGACAGGCCCTCAGGTACTTGAAGATATCACCTCTCAGTCATCTCCTCTCCAGGTTAAACATACCTGGCTCCTTCAACCTTTCCTCATAGGACCCCCCACCATCTTCGTTGCCCTCTTCTGGACTTGTTCCAACTTATCTATATCTTTCTTAAATTGTGGTGCCCCAAACTGAACACAATATTCTAGGTGAGGTCTAACCAAAGCAGAGTAAAGCGATACCATTAGTTCACATGATCTGGACACTATGCTTCTGTTGATGTAGCCCAACATCTCATTTGCCTTTTTAGCAACCACATCACACTGCTGACTCATGCTCAGTATATGTTCTACTAAGACCACTAGATCCTTTTTGTACATACTTCTGCCAAGACAAGTCTTCCCCATCCTATAATTATGCATAAGATTTTTCCTACCTAAATGCAGAACTTTACGTTTATCCCCATTGAAATTCATTTTATTTGTTTTAGCCCAGTTGTTCAGCCTGTCAAGATCATCCTGTATCCTGACTCTGTCTTCTACCATATTTAATACCCCTCCCAATTTAGTATCATCTGCAAATTTAATAAGCATTCCCTCTATCCCTTCGTCCAAATCAGTGACCAAGATGTTGAACAAAACAGGTCCCAGGACAGATCCTTGAGGCACTCCACTTGTCACTCCTCTCCAAGAGGATGAGGAACCATTCACAAGCACTCTCTGGGTGCGCTGTCAACCAGTTACAGATTCACCTAACAGTCATAGGATCCAAACCACATCTTACCAATTTGTCAGCAAAAATATTATGTGGAACCTTATCAAAAGCCTTACTGAAATCAAGATAGACTATGTCCACCGCATTCCCCTGATCCAGCAAAGTACTAACCAGTGTTCCCTCTAAGCTGAGTTAGTGTGAGCTAGCTCACATTTTTGTCTTAGCTCAGGAAGGAGGGCTCCAGAGCAAACTAATTTATGCAGTAGCCAAATTGCTCGCTCACAACTTTATTGCCAGTAGCTCACAAAGTAGAATTTTTGCTCACAAGACCTCACAGCTTAGAGGGAGCATTGGTAGTAACTTTCTCAAAAAAAGAGAGATAAGGTTAGTCTGACATATGTCTTGTTCTTGAGAAACCCATGCTGGCTCTTAGTAATCACAGCTGTCCTTTCTAAATCCTCAAGGACTGTCTGTTTGATGATTTGTTCTAAAACTTTCCCAGGTATAGACGTCAAGCTGACGGGTCGGTAGTTACCCGGATCCTCCTCCCCCCCCCCTTCTTGAAGACGGGGACAACATTTGCCCACCTCCAATCTTCTGGCACCTCACCTGTTTTAGTACCCTTGGATGCAGTTCATCTGGCCCCTGACACTAGGTGTTTATGTACTACCCCTCTGCCGATCCTAGGCTGCAACTCCCTTCCCTCATCACGTGTCCTGTTTTTGCCATGTGGAGCACCGTTTCCCTCGCAAGAGAAGACTGAGGAAAAGTAGGAATTGAGCAGTTCTGCCCTCTCTTCACCACCTGTTACAATTTCATTTTCCTGTCCCCCGCAGTGGGCCCACCATGTCAGTAATGGAGATGGGCCGGCAGACACAAGGTAGACGGGTGGGAGGGAAGGGAGGGGTGAGGATATGAGGGTCGCCAGGAAGAAGGAAAAAGGAAGTATACATGGAAGATAGTTCCAGAGGGTGTCTGTGTTGGTCTGCAGTAGAGCAGCTAGGTTCAAGCCCAGGAGAACCCAGAGACCAACGAGGTTTCCAGGATATGAGCTTTCAAGAGCCGAGACGTGGATCACCCCCCCCCTCCGTGTGTGTGGGAGGTGATGCAAAACGAGGTGCCCCTCTCGTGAATCCCTGCAGGTGTCCCACTGTGTAATTGAGCTTGGCCTGGCAGCCAGCACTGCACAACTGGGCACAACTGGGTTCTGCTGGGTAAAGGGTGCCAGGCAGGGAGAGAGGGAGAACGGAAGACTGGGGAGGAGGTGATAAAGGTACTACGTCTGCTCACGAGTGGGGAGGAGAGAAGGAAGCAGGAAAAGGGGAGAGGCTATGGGAGTGTTCAGGAGGGGGAAAGAGGAAGCAGGGCTGGAGAGGAAAGAGAGGCACTACAACAGACCCACGAGGCAGGTGCACTTTCATTTACGGGGAAGCCGAATAAGCCTGAACTCCTGGAACCACAGATGTGTGACAGGGCATAATAGTTGATGCAAGTCTCTTCCGTGTGTTTGTGTCAGGGTTCTTCAACAGGGTGCCCGACAGGTACTTCCTTGGGGGGAAGAGTGTTCCTGTCGCTCCCATGCTTGCAACAGACACTCCCGCACGGATCCTTGTGCCGCTTCCTCCCACTTAGGATCAAACACACACCAGTGGGTGAGTCCAGTGTTCCCTCCAAGCCGATTGAGTGTGAGCTAGCTCACAGTTTTTTAGCCTCCAGCTCACACCTTTTTGTCTTCGCTCAGGAAGGATGGGGCTCCAGAGCAAACTAACTGATGCAGCGGCCAAATCGCTCGCTCACCACTTTAATGCCAGTAGCTCACGGAGTAGAATTTTTGCTCCCAAGACTCCACAGCTTAGAGGGAACATTGCAAGTGACATAGGGACAAACAGGTATATGTTCAGACCACGCTTGGGTAACATGTCTTCCTAGCCCCAGGGAACCTGATGGCACAGGGCTGGAAACTGAACCGTTTAGTATTCACACATAAAAGCACTACTGAAGAATTAAGTTTAGGAAATTCAACAGTATTTTACAAATAATGTCATATGCGGAGTTAAGAGAAAAAGGGTGGAAATAATTTTTAAAAACAGAGTTCTTGGAAAATGCATAAACTAAAAAGAAAAGAAATCTCTACCTTTTATAAAAAGATAAACCCAAACTGGACCTTCTGGAAACACATGAAACTCAAAAAGCCCTTCTTTTAAAAAACAGAAACAAAAACACCAGAGCGGACAGAAGGCAGATGTCAAGAACTTTTGTTCATCCAAAATGGCGTTTGGTTCTATAAAACCTCATTCAGCCTGGTTGAGGCCTATTTTGGCTGAAACTGTGTCTCTGTGTCTCCAGAGTGTCACACAGTCGTGCTGCTGGGCAGATCACAGCCGTGGCCTTGCACCCAGCTGCAAGATAAAGACGTTCCTTCTCCAGCTTAGTTCTCCAGTTAACATTCCATTAAGTTAGCCCTGTGGGGAGGCGGGAATGGAGTGAGCTGCAGAACACCCCCACGCCCCTCCTCCTGTGACTGACTGGCCTACCTGGTACGAGAGGATGTTGCCTGAACCCTGATTGGTGTGGAGGCCTGGCAACCATCTAGGACAGTGATGGCGAACCTTTTAGAGACCGCGTGCCCAAACTGTGACCCAAAACCCACTTATTTGTCGCAAAGTGCCAACACGGCAATTTAACCTGAATACTGAGGTTTTACTTTAGAAAAAACAACTCATGCATTAACTTAAGATGATCCAAACAAAGTAAGGAAAGCAATCCCAAAGGCTTTCATTTACTTAAAATTATTTTGCAGAGAATTCGACACTGTAATGATGGTCTGGTCCTGGCTGGGGCGATGGGACGCGTGCCCACAGAGAGGTCTCTGAGTGCCACCTCTGGCACCCGTGCCATAGGTTCGCCACCACTGATCTAGGATTTGGGCAATAAATCCTTCATTCTGAAGCCTATTCAGGGGGCTTGATAGTGCCTGCATGTTGTGCTGACATGTTGGCATTTCCTTGCTCACTTTGGCCATCTTGAGTCTTTGCTGCTGAAGCCAACCAGCCTGGCTTTTGGGACTCCGGAGAAGAGTTTCTTTGGACAAGATGGGCAACATCTTGTCTTTTGGAAACCAAGGTTTTAAAGTGTCTAGATCTCTAGTTTTATTGGTTTCCTTCCTCATGGTATTTTAAGTAACTCTTTGCACCTTAATAAAATTATATTTTAAATACTAAACTCTTGTTCTTTGTCTCTACGGCTGCAATAAGGAATTTAGTGCCTAAATGGGTGGTCCACTACCATAATAGCCGCTTTGGTGGGTTTCCTACTGTGAGCCAACTTCGCAGGGGGGACTTCCCTAGGTGATCCTGGGAAGGTCAGAAGTCTGTCCTTTGGCTCCTGGCTGGAGGGACACAGAAGGACGGGGGGCCGATTGCCTACGCTGGAGGTGCCCAGGTGCCCCCAACACCTTTTGCACTTTGCAGCTAGCCAGCCAGCCTCTTGGCGAAAAGGTCTTTAGAGCCTGGGCTGGGCAGGGAAGACCTTTCTGACCCAGGCTGCAACTATGAAGACTAAAAATGGTATCCTTCTACCTATGTCTCCTGGAAACAGCCAATTAATCTGCCAAGTATTACGCTATGAATAAGCCAGACAGTGATAAAGAGTTCCTACGAAAAATATCCAAGCCACAACTATTTCAAGCAAGCATATGAACCTTTCTTTCACAAATGGAATCCTACTGACTGATCTTGCGTCTTACTCAAAATGCGAAAATCTTTATGTCATTATTAGCATCCAGGCTTAATACCAGCGGAGCTCATTACACAACACAAAGATCAACATGGCTTTAGGCCACGGCAGGGCATGGCTGATGTTACCTATAGAAGCGTAAATGACCTGGCTGGGGGGAGGTGGGAGGAGTTAATGACCTGGCTGGGGAGGGGGGGGCTCCGTGCACATGGGGGCACAGGACAGGCAGGGGCGGGACTCTGGCTGGCTTTCAGTGTCGTCTAGTTTTGGGAGCGTCAAACAGGCCTGGGGTTCTGTTGGGTGTGCCGCCCACCCCTCTCCCTGACGGAGCTGGCGGAGGAGGTCTCGGGGGTGGTACTGAGGACCTCATAGGCTGGCTGGCTGCATGGCTGGCTGGGGGGAACCTTGTGGTCTCCATGGCAACTATGGTCCTGTCTCAGGTAATAAGAGGCCCCACACACTGTGCAGTTCACACTCTGGATGGGGTGCTTTGGGGCGATCTGGAAGTTGGGGGGGACGGGAGACAGCCCCCTAGTCGTGTGCAGATCACTGCTTTTGGGGGGTTTAGATGGAACAGGGATACCAACATTCCACTGGGATTAAGAGGATCATCCTCGGATCTGACTGGTTTTCAGATGTATTAGGGGTGTCAAGAGAGAGGGTCACCTCTACATCGATCAACCTGGATGAAAGCCAAAACGCCTCATGAGGGAGATTGACGCTGTGCCAGAATTGGGAGCTTCAGGGCTGGAGACTGAGTTCACAGGCATGGGTTCAATCAATAAGTCCAGTCTTGAGAAAGGATTCTCGAAAAGGTTGCACAGCCGGTATGGACTATAAATATATCAACCAGCAAGAGCCTTGCGTTGATATTTTGTTTGGAAGCAGGAGTCAGGCAGCCGAACTGAGAACGGCCTGGCAAAGAAACGGTATCTGGTCCTGGTTGTCAGTTTAAATTGACAGCTTCTTTCCTGGGGCGCCATCCAAGCATAAAGAACGACACTCCATGTCAAATGCTCATGGCTTTTCTGCTGCCCTCAGGCCAAAAGGGTCACACCTTTCAGTATTAACTATGATCGTTAAAAGTTGGTTTTCAGACCGCCCTCCCCCAATACTTGGGCCTCAGGGCAGTTTACAGCACTTGAATATAATTTTAAGTAATTAAAATAATTGGCTTCCGAACTGAGACCAAAGCGACGGTGGTGACTTTGAAGCCCTAAATGGCCTGGGACCAGGACACCCCCCCCCACCAGGACCATCCGCTCCCCCCTCAGCCAGCCCCCACTGCCTCGAGGGATCGGACGAGGTGGCTGCGTCTCTGTCTCTGGCGCTGCACAAAAAACACAATCCCCACAGCTTCTTTAAAGAAAGTTTAATATATATATATATATATATATATTTATATATATGTATATAATATGCTCATTATAACAAAATAGGCAGTTATTGTGGGTAAAATAGTCATTAAAACCCGATTTCTAAGAACATATTTGTACTTTGAACAGAGCTCTCCCCCACCCTGACAAGGAGAACAAGAAGCCCTGCCCGCCCTCCCCCCTCTGGTGCCCAAGCAAGCCGGGCACCCTCTGCCAAACCCACCCGCCTGCCAGACACCCCCAGCGGGGGGGGGGCTCCTGCCTGTGCTCTTTTAAGAAAATGGAAGACCCCCCCCTTGCCCCAGCAACAGCAAAACATGAAAAAATAGAGTACTAAGAACATTCTTAAGAAATTATGAAAGCTCATTTTCCCTTGTGAAGCCACGGCAATTATCCATACATTATCTTGCACATTTTTAAAAAAGTTTCTCATTTAATTGCCTGCACACTGTATTTGTTATGAAATGAAATCCTGAAACACCAAGCCTCTTGGATCAAAGCATGCAATCAAAGTTGAGCGCAGAGCGCTTTTACCCGCTCCGTAATTTAAGACCACTTTTCTTTTCATTTCATTAGGAAATCTGTGAAGAATGTATATAAAGCTTTTACTTCTCAAAATCTCTGAAGGATACTTTTCCCTTAAACATTAAGGAGTTTACAGTGTAATTCCCCATCCGTCATCCACAATAGTTGGTCAAGCTGCTGCCCCGGCTGTACCAAAGCAGATCTGGAGAGTCCAATTTGTCTAAGCTAAAAAGGGTGCAGAGTGTAAAATGCGACCATGAGCCACGGGGCGCAGCAGCAGCGGCGGCAGCTCTGGGGAGACCCCCTCCTCTGCGCAGGGGAGGAGCTGGAGGTGGGACCGGCTGCCGGGGAGGCGTGGTGGTGCTCCCCGGGAAGCCAGGCCAGACGAACCCTGAGCCCGCGGGGGGTGGTGGGGGTTGGGGAGGGGAGGCCCCCTGCTGGCCTTCACAACTTCTCCTTGGCTGGTACCCAGATGGAAGGGCCAGAGTGCTCTTCGATGAGCTGCTTGACCTGGCTGTAGATCTCTTCCAGTGTGTCCCCTTGCACGGTCGCTGCAAGGGAGAGAAGAAAACGCCGCTCAGCGGTCTGGGGCCTCTGCTGCCCGCTTTCACTCACCCACAGAACGGAGGAGGGCCGTGCTCCCCCTGCAACTCCTCCTTTCAAACTGGGCCCCACCCCTCCTCGGATTTTGTCGCCCACTCTGACATGCTGCCTCCAAACCGAAACCCGTGTGGGTGGGAGGGCAGCCCTCAGGGCTCACGCCCCCCCCCCAGGCCGTCCTTGGCCCTATTCAACCTGCCACGCTGGCTCCTCTCCTCCATACCCCCCACAGCAACCTCAGGCATACCCGCTAGGTGTACCCCTCCCAGCTGTACAGCAATTGGACAACCAGAGCCCGAAGGAAGAGGGTGACGGTGATGAGATTCTCCTTCGCAGGTTCCAGACGGACGTCCCGTTTGGGCGAGGCTCCAGAAAGATTTTCAGCAACAGGGACGGTTTTGCATTTTGTGAAGGGGCGGCTGAGAAAGCAAGCGACTACGGGAGGGGAAACAGGCCTCACGGGCCCTCAAAGAGGCTCCCCTCCTTCTCTTCAGCCACGGGGGAGGGGGGGCATTCGGGGCCACCAAGACCCATGCCAAGACGTCTCACCCACCTGTGAAATGTTCCGTAAATTCTTGCTCTAGCTTCACGGCTCTCTCAAATGTCTTCCGGGCTTGCTCGTCTGTTAATCGTTTATTCATTTCCCTGAAATTATTAGAGGTCATGGAGTCATTAGCAACATGTGACAACTGAACTGTGACAACTGAAGGAGTTTTCACTTAAAATGAACAAACAAAGAAGAAAAGTTCTGGCCCTTAAAAAACAAACGGACAGTGCCTGGAGAGCATTCTGCATGCTCCGAGTGTGGTTTGGGACTGGGTTTCCACCCCCACCCCCCCGGTTAGGAGACAGATGCCTCTAGCTGTGGCTCCTGACCCCCCCCCCCCAAAAAAAAAACCCCCACACACGGGGGGCCCCATTGCCATAGACCAGCAGGAAACAGAAGTCCTGTCACTAGCCCAGGGCAGCACTGCGGGCAGATGGCTTTCACACTCACATGATGTTTTCCACCGATTTGGGTCTGATGAAAATGGCGATGGGATGCAACTGAGCAACCTGAAGCCTTTTGATGGCGTTTCCAGAGACATCCAGGATGCAGTGCTTACCCTGGCACAGAGGGGGAAAGAAAGGGAACTTTGGAGCAGAATGTGGTGTCTGGTGGAGAGCCAGCCAATGACACCTCAGGCAAGCTTCTGAATGTGGCATAAAACCTCAGGCCTGGCTCTGGAGGCTGCGTCCTCAACACACACCGAAGGCTGGGGCTGAAGACAGCAACTTCTGAACACTTCGCCTCTCTCCTCTCATTTTCTGTCCGATAGTCAGTGTTCCCTCTAAGCTGAGTTAGTGTGAGCAAGCTCAGTTTTTCAGCCTCCGACTCACACAGTTTTGCCTTAGCTCAGGAAGGATGGGATCCAGAGCAAACTAATTTGTGCAGTAGCCAAATCGCTGGCTCACAACTTTAATGCCAGTGGCTCACAAAGACGAAATTTTGCTCACAAGACTCCACAGCTTAGAGGGAGCATTGCCGCTAGTGCACATTTGTAAAAGTTAATTTTCTTGGGTTACACAGAGTATGTTCTGGCAACTGTATTTCAGCTTGGTATTGGATAACCTTTCTGAATCAGCTGACTGGGATGTGTCTATGCTCTGGAACGGCTTTCATTCCCCATGGAACGGCAGGTACCAGGTGATGCTGGGAGACGGCAGGGCCACTATCTTGACTCCCAGGCTGTTTAACCTTTTTATGAAACCGCAGAGAGAGGCCACCTAGGAATTTGGAGTAAAGAGACATCAATATAGAGATGACACCAAAGTCTAAGGATAAGCAGTATTAAAAATCCTGGCATTTGAGCCCAAATTGACTCAATTTGAGGCAAGGACATTTTGCCTCAAGTTCAGGGGAGCTCACTAGAATTTCTCCCAGTACTCCCTGGAACTCCTCCCACACAAATGGACTTTTGGAAGTGATGCAGAGGGGAAATATAAGCAGGACTACAAAGAATTAAGTCCCATTTTATTCAATGGGTCTTGCTCCCCAGAAACTGTGTTTTAAGAACGCCCGAAGAGCCACGCAGGATCAGACCATGGATCCGTCTAGTCCAGCAACCTGTTTCCCCCAGCAGCCAAACAGCTTCCCTGGAGGGTTGTTAACACACAGGATGGAAAGGCAGAGGCTTTGGTGTCCAGAGGGGACTGCTGCCTCTCTGGGCCTGGAGGTTCCTTGAAGCCACCACGGCTGGAAAGACTTCTCTTTCCTGAATCCTCCAGAGTGTCAGGTAGCCCTGTCGTGGATCTGGAATGTGGAGGGGGTGCCCTCCTCCTCCTCGTTCTCAGCTCTTCCCTGTCCAGCTACTGTGCACTATCTCTGGGTACGTAAGGGCTTTTTGCTGTGCCCGCTTGCTTTTTGCCTGCGTGCGTGCGAACTATAATCATTGGCTTCAGCTCATTGGGGGGGACGTTTGATTTCACTATAAGTCAGAGGCCCGTATACTGAAGGCCATTCCTGACACAAGCTGTACACGTGTTCTTTAGTCCTGGAACCACTAATAAAGCAGTAATCTTCTTCTGAAGCCCTGTGTGGTGTGACCTGCCTGAGGACCCTGACACTGAGCCCCTTTTAGAGCAACCCAAGCTCACAGCCATCCCTACCCTTCCCTGGCAGTAAATCCCCCCATTTAATTACTTGTTGAGTAAAAGTTTCACAGGGTAGCCGTGTTGCTCTGCCGTGAAGGAGCAAGAATCGATTCCAGTCGTACCCCTGAGAGACCAACCAGGATTTCTGCTGCATGATGAGTGGCCGCCTGTGAGTCCAAAAGCTCCCTTCCTCCTCAGGGAACACCTCGTGTTTCTGACAGAAGGGACTTGGCCCTTCTACTTTGAAAACCTTCATGGTTTCTAAGGTGCGACTGGACTCAGATCAAGCTGCTGAGTAAAGTGGTATTTGCTTTTATCTGTGCTGTACCCGTCTGCTTCACGGGGTTCTCTCAAATTCTAATATGGGGGGGGGGAGCCTCCCTCTCTCACCGTGTTCTTCACCACAGATGCATAATTTCATAAATATTCCCCCCTCAGCCTTCTTTTTTCTAAACTGAAATGTCCCAGACTCTTTAATCTTTCCTCGCAGGGAAGGTGCTCCAAACCCTGGGTCATCACGGTTGCCCTGTTCTGTTCTTCCAGTTCTGTAATACCCTTTTTGAGATGCAGTAACCAAAACTACACACGATACTCCAAATGAAGCTACGCTATTTTATTTATTTATTTATAATATTTATCTTCTGCCTCTTCAGTGTCCTGCCTGAGGTAGTTTACAATTAAAACAAAGTTACAATATAAAACAACAAGCCATGGGGGGACATAAACAGCACAAATACTACCCATAAGGGCAGACCTCTGACTAGAAGAAGAAGAGTAGGTTTTCATACCCCGCTTTCCTCTACCTTAAGGCGCCCTCAAAGCAGCTGACAATCGCCTTTCCCCTCCTCTCCCTACAACAGGCACCTTGAGAGAACCAGGACTGGCCCAAGGTCACCCAGCAGCAGGCTTCACGTGGGGGTGGGGGTGGGTGGGATTCTCACACACAAACACACACACAGACACACACACACACACCGGTTCTCCAGATCAGAGTCCGCTGCTCTCAACCACCACCAGCACACCCTGCTGGCTCTCGACTAGAAGGAGAACGTTTTTTAAAAAACCACCCTGCTAAGGTAAAAGTCCACATAAAAAGGTATGTTTTGGCCTGGCACCTAAAAGACAGTCGGCATCGGGTGAGCCCAAGGGCGGAGGCGCTCCCACAAACGGAGGGAGGGGCCACCCCACAAACTGCCCTGTGTCAAGCCACCGCCACTCACTCACTCACGCACACACGCCTGAAGACAGGGGCACAGCAGCTATAAAAAGAGAGTCACGATACTGGCTGTTTCTGACTGCCTGAGAGTACCCAGGACGGAGTTTGCCTTTTCCCACCACTGCCCCACACTGAGCTGACACAGTCTCATTCGGCTAATCCGCTCTCTAGCCCCAGGATCCTTCAGCCTTGGTCTCCCCACACGCACGCGCACACCAGCCCCGCTTCCAGCCCCGGGGGCCGCACGGGCAGCAGCCGCCTACCTTCTCGGCCACCTCTCGCACGGACTGGACACTCGTCCCGTACAGGTGGCTGTTGTACTGCCCGGCTTCGATGAAGCGGTGGTCCTGGATGTCTTTTTCCATTTGTTCTCGGGACACGACAAAGTGGTAGTCCCGCCCGTCCACCTCGTAGTCCCGTTTCGGTCGCGTCGTATCTGCACAGAGACACAGGCAAGCGGAGGTCGTCAGCGGGCCTTTCAAGCCGAAGGAGGCAAGACACAGACACACACACCCCCCCGGTTCCTCGAACGAAGAAGCAGCAGCAGCACACTGCTGGGCGCCTTTTCCTGCACAAGTAGTAGCAACGGGCCGCTCAAGCGCTCACGGTGGAGACGCGACAAAATCGGGGGCACCTCTAAGGCCAGCAAAGTTTCATTCAAGGTATGAGCTTTCGTGTGCAGGCCGCACACTTCCTCGGGTACTTCTTCTGTGGCGACCTGGAGAGCGAGGCGGTTCTGCGCGGCAAACGCTGCAAGGCAGAGACGGCCCCCCTCTTCCGGGCAGGGCTGAGCTGAGCAGAACTAGGGAGTGCTCTGGGGGACGTCAGGGCTTCCAGCCAGGGGCCGAGCGGCCTGCTGGCCAGTGCACAGCCAAAGGCCTCCGCCCCCCCCCCCGGTGTCCTTGCGGGATGGGCACTGCCAACTATGGTGGGAAAGCGTGGGAACTCTCCAGACAGGCCTCTGCTGCTCCACCTGCCCACCCCTGTCCAATGCAGCCCCCCCCCAACCCCATTCTGCTGCCCGATCCATTCTCCTGCTCCTGCACTGTGCCCCCGGTTTCCCGGGTCTTCTGTTCCAGCCTCACCCTTACCCTCCTAGCCTTTGGCCACTGACCCCTACTGCCAGGGCACCCACGGCTTCCCTCGCGTCCTCAGGGGGAAACTGCTGCCAGAGCCATTCCCGGAGCTGGCACTGCCACTCTACGGACTGCCTTTGCCTCCGGCCTCCACCCAGCCTGGACTCCTGCTCCCTCGGACCGCTCCTCGTTCCCCCCTGGGACCTCACTTGACCCCACCCTCCACATTTGGGCACAACCGTAACTTGGGTGGACCAGCTTTACAGGAATAACAGAGAATCTTGGATTCCTGTCCTACAATACTGTATGGGATCTGTAACATATTCTGTGTGCTAGTTTGCAGTTTACTAATAAAAAAGAACGCCCCTTCTTTTAATCAAGTCTTTCACTTAACATCCTAATTATTACTCCCCCCCCCCAAAAAAAAGCCAGCAAGTGTTTCTAGGTCAGTTCACCTCCACCGCTGGTGACTTTAGTGGAGGGGCCCGTGACTCAGTAGCAGAGCACCTCCTTGGCGTGCAGAAGGTCCCAATTCGATCCCCAGCATCTCTCGTTTAAAGAGTGAGGTGGGAGGTGATGTGAAAGACTCTGGGGAGCTGCTGCCAGTCTGAGTACAGACAACGGTGGCCTTGATTCAGTATCAGGCAGCTTCACGTGTGTGTGTGTGTGTGTGTGCATGTGTGTGTGTAACTTTTGCCCTTCCAGCTGAAACGTCAGAGGCCTCCTCAGCGTCACAGGGGCCAGGGGCCTACCGGGGCCTCTGTTCGTCTATCCCAGCACCAACATGACACGCATACCCTGAAAGCTCTTGCCATACGTACGTGGAACGCATGATCCAAATTCGTCTGGAAATTCAGAGATCAAGTCATCGTTTATCCTGTCTTTCATGGGTCCTAGAATAATCACTGGCCGCGTGTAGCTGACTGAAAGAAAAAGGGACAGATGTGTCATCACGGCAGAGGCTTTCCCCATCATGTTTCAGCAAAGTCCACACAAGCAAATGAGCCAGGAGCCTCCATTCAAGTACTAATGAGTGCCCCCCCCCCTCGGCAACGGGCACCTCTGCTCTTGAAGAGACCAACAACGGACCCCGCAGTCCTAGCCAACGACCACCCCGTTTCTAAACTTTCATTTCTGGGTAAGTTAGTTGAGAGAGTGGTGGCTGAACAACTCCAGGTCCTCTTGGAGGACACGTCCATCCTTGATCCAGTCCAGTCCAGTTTCCGCCCTGGCCAGGGGGCAGAGACCGCACTAGTAGCCCTCACAGATGACCCCCGGAGACACCTGCATCGGGGTGGGTCAGCGCTGCTGTTACTTCTTGATCTGACAGCAGGGTTTGACACAACTGATTACGATCTTCTGACCCACCGCCTTGCCGATACAGGAGTTAAGGGGTGAGCCTTACAACGGTTTTCTTCCTTTCTCCGTGATTGGGGACAGAGGGTCGCGCTTGTTGGGAGGGTCTCCCCATGATACCCCCACTTGAATGTGGGGTGTCATGGGGGGGGGGGGCGATTCTCTCACCAGTGTTGTTCAACAACTACATGCACCCCCTCGCCCAGCTGGTCCGAGGGTCTGGGCTGGGTTGTCACCAGTATGCGGACGACACCCAGCTCTATCTGTTTTTTTTTTTTTAATAAAGGTTTTATTGACTCCCCTAAAAAGGGGAGGTATTTCGCTTAAAAGAAGAAATGGGAAGGGTAGACAGTAGGAGAAAGAGAAAGCTGAGTGATATATAAACTGGTAAATTAAACTGTTAGTAATGTCCAATTAATCTTCTTGGGCTTCTTCTGTGTGTTGTCAAACTTCTTTTTTTTTAATCCGGTCACATGAAGTTCTCTGTTAGTATGTTAGTAATGTTCCTTTGAATTTCTGTTAATAAAAAAAATCTCTTCTGTGCACATTCAGAACCGCTTCTTTGCGTGCTGGGTACTTTTACTATCGCTGACGTGGAGGAGCTTCCTCTGTTGTCTTCTCCTTCCGGCTTGTTAGATCCTCCTTCGGGTTGTTGTTAATACGCTCAGTTCATGTACTATAAATCCTCTTCCTTTCATGCCCCGGAGGTCCCCATTTTCGAGAATGGTATCAATTTCATTTTCGCTTTTATATTCGCTCCCAGACTCTCTATGGGTCCTCCTCGCAATTGTTGACTTATAAGCGCTATCAGGCACTTCTCGCTGTCACAATTCCAACTTATCTTTTTTGCAAAACTCCCGTCGGATTCACAGCCATAA
>NW_015161451.1:79288-81017 GCF_001447785.1 Gekko japonicus
TTGTTATCCTTCTCATGTTGTGCTTCTGTAACCGCCAAGGTTCTCCAGCTGGTGCGAGGTGGTGTTATGTCTTTATGCTCTGGCTTGTTTAGATTTCCTGTGTGAACTCAACAAGTGTTTATGGAATGGGCCGTTGCTGTTCTCAGGCCGCTTCGCGCCTTTCCTAATCTGTAACCGTACGAGGGAAATGAGCTCATTGGTTTAAACCTTGTTTGAAGTTACTTTAATACACCTTCCCCTGACTCTTGTAGTTATTCCAAACAATCTCTGTATGTTCGTGATCAACCAAGCTTTGGAAATAAATCTTACTTCTTTTTGAACGTGGGTCTATTCTCCTGATTTGGGATCTAACATTTTTGTTTGGAATCCTATTTTCCCCCTCACCCCGAGTCTGGCGTCTGTCATGAGCGGGGCCGAAGGGAAACCTCCATTTCGAGCAGGGGACCGAGACACCATCCCGGTCTCTGCCTCAACATCGGACCTGATGCAGGCCGGTGGAGCCGTTGGGGGAGCGATCCCGCAGCATGAGACTGTTCCTTGGCCGCCCCCTACTCCATCACACTGGGGCAAGCGGGAGGTTAGAGCCTCGGAAGATTGGACCAGGGCGCAAAAGAGACGTTTGCCCAGCATGGGAGCGGCCTCTGGGAGAGTATGTTCGAACCTGGATATTGTCCCGAACGACCCCGGAGTTGCCCGGCAGAAAGTTACCGAGGTGAGGAAAGGGACGAGGCTTGTCCCAAGAAGATGGCAGCTCGCTGACAACCGGAAGCGACACCCAGCTCTATCTGTTGATAGATGGCTGCCTGGATTCCGCCCTGGACAATTTGGCTCCCTACCTCTCCCCCCAGGACTTGGTTACAGTGACCCATGCAATGGCCACTTCCCGGCTTGATTACTGTAACTCGCTTTATGCGGGCTTGCCCTTGTGGCTGATCCAGAAACTCCAGCTAGTACAAAATGCAGCGGCGCACCTGCTGACTGCATCTTCTGTGCAGGCGCACATTCGGCCAGTGCTACACCGATTGCACTGGCTACTGACTGAGTACCAGAACAGTTTCAAGGTGTTGGTATAGACCTTTAAGCCTTGCACGGCCTGGGAGTGACCGACGTCCCCGAGGGACTGCCTCCCCCCCCCCACGGGTGCCCCAGAGAGCCTTGCGCTCTGCCGATCGGGATCTGCTGGCTGTCCCCAGCCCGAGGGGGACATCATCTGCTTAGCCTCGGTCAGGGCCAGGGCTTCTTCCTCCCCCGGCCTGGTAGAACACGCTCCCGCCTGAGACCAGGGCCCCGGAGGACTTATCACTACTCCACAGGGCTTGTAGAACAAAAGCTGTTCCTCCAGGACTTTGGGTGAGGCAGCAGACAGCCAATAAAAACCTGGCCTCCCCTGCTGAAGTTCTACCACCTCTACGCGGCCCAGATGAAGGAGGTTTTAGAGACCCAGCGGCACCAGCTTGGAGACTGTGCGCATAAACAGTGTAACCTGTGTTCAATTATGTTGCTTTACAACGGTTTTAATTATCTTACTGACGTATGTATTTGGTGTGTTTCAGAACTTCTCCTGTGACCCGCCTTGAGCCCACTTGTGGGGAGGGCGGAATATAAATGGAAACAGACAGAGGTAAGTGAACAAACTTGCTCCCCCCCCCCCAGGAGGAGGAGGAGGAAGGGCGGGGGGGATGCTGGGTGTCCCGCTTCAGGCTATCTGGCTAGACACGCGGGGGCGGGG
>NW_015161451.1:81297-89222 GCF_001447785.1 Gekko japonicus
GGACTGAGGCCCCGGCTCTGTTTTTGGGCTGCCCGGCAACCTGTCACTCCAGCTGGTTCATCAGTTAGCGCCCACCGGACAATGACATGTGAGGGGTCAGGATTCGTTTCCTAGCTGGAGGTATGGCAAAGGTGCTAAAGCCTGAATGAAGCACTCAGCTGTTTGGAGAGATTCTTTGAAATCTGTGATCTGACTGTTCTCCCTTCTGTTTCAACTGGACCACTGAAATGGTTCAGGAGGAGGAGGAGGCAGGCAGAGATATGGAGATGAAACACTAAATTAAATGCAGAATTTGCAGTATAAGAATTTAGAAGAATAGAACCATAGAGTTGGAAGGGATCTCCAGGGTCATCTAGTCCAACCCCCTGCACAATGCAGGAAGTTCACAAATACCCTCCCCCTCCACACCCCCACTGACCACTGTTCCACACCCAGAAGACGACAGAAAAACCTCCAGGATCTCCAGCCAAACTGGCCCGGAGAAAAATTGCTTCCTAACCCCAAAGTGGTGATCAGCATTTCCCTGGGCATGTAAGGAAGGGCCACGAGGACTAAGCACTGAGGGAACCCCTCCTGCCCTCCCTCTCAGCATGATCTGCCCGAGTTCACACAATCCGCATGGCTGTCAGGTGGGGCCACCTGGCCTCTGCTTGAAAACCTCCCAAGAAGGAGAGCCCACTACCTCCCGAGGAAGCCTGTTCCACTGAGGAACCGCTCGCTCTAACTGTCAGGCAGTTCTTCCTCATGTTTAGCCAAAAACTCTTCTGATTTCGTTTCGACCCATTAGTTGTAGTCACACCTTCTGGGATAACAGAAAACAACTCTATACCACCCTCTATCTGAGAGGCCTTCAAGTAGTTGAAGATGGTGATCATCTCACCTCTCAGTCGTCTCCTCTCCAGGCTACACAGACCCGGCTCCTTCAGCCTTTCCTCACAGGACTTGGTCTCCAGACCCCCCACCCTCTTCACTGCCCTCCTCGGGACACGTTCCAGCTTGTCTAGATCCTTCTTAACTTGTGGTGCCCCAAACTGAACACAGCACTCTAGGTAAAAGGTCTAACCAGAGCAGAGCAAAGTGGTACCATCATCACTTCGCATGATCTGAACACTGTGCTTCTGTTGATCCAGAATTTCTCCTCTACAGTCTTCATACTTAATTCATGACTCGTGTTTTGGCCAGGGAACATCACAGGACAACCTCCGTCACATCTTGGGCTTAATGCTGGATATTCTCAACATGAGTCACAGCAAACCAGGTTACATGTGCTCATGCAGCACATGGGTTATTTGGGGGATGGGGGATAAATGGGCCGGTTTTTACCCAGTGCTCCCAACGTGTGTTTGGCAGAGCATTTTCACTGCCTAGCAGAAGCAAGCCCTTGGGCACTCCCTGAAGCGTCCAGTGGCCACGGAGGAGGCTGGGACAGCCCCTCCCTGCTTTGCCAGAAAAGGCCTGTGGTGCTCCCTGCACATAATGCTGCAGTTGCACCACGCTGCGGCTGGAGACCTGGTGACTGGCAAGTTCTCACAAGAGGCCCTTTGCCATGTTTCACACAGCCCAGCTTTTGATGTCGGCACTTTGTTGCTCCCTCTCGCTCTCCTCACTCATTTCACGGCTTCTTGGGAAGGCTACAGTCCTGCCTAACTGTCCCACCCACGCGTGAGTTCCCTCTGCCTTGGTTCTGAAGCAGCCATAAATAGTATAAGAAACGAAGCCTCCAGCAGCCTAGGGAGGACTGAGAGGAGAGCCAAAACACATGAACCTCCCTCCCATCTTGCCGCCCCTTTGCTTCCCTGACTGCCTGGCTGCACGTTGTGTCCTGAGCAAGGGGATACCGACCTTCTTGCTGAGTGACAGGCTCGTAAGACAGGACAAACTCCTCTTGGCCACCTGGAAAGTTGGACAGAAAATACATTATTTCAAGCAATACATGAAAGCATTTGTACAACAACGTTTAGGCAGTGAGTACTAAGTGGAATACTCTACAAGGAGAACTTTGCGAGCCCGTGAGGCACAGTGGCGAGACGAGGCTCTGGGACACCCAGGGCTGAACCCCCGTTTCTTTCCCCCCCCCCCCGTGGGGGCTGAGGGGGGGAAACCACCTTGGGCGAGTCACACCCGCTCAGTCCAGCCTACCTCCTCACAGGATTGTCCCTGAGAAGGTTTAGTGGATGAAAGCTGCCCCCCCCCTTACTGCAGGAAAACAAAACACATAGGCATATTACCCCCATACAAAGGGATGTCTATAAACAAGCAGATTTTTAAACTCCTACACTAATTATACAACCCTCTTCAGAAAGACAAAGTGTGATCAATACTGCTTCTGCTAGAAGCCTCCGATTTCAATACTCAATGAAAAAGAGACCCACAGGGAACAAAGTCTGTGCCTGTCTCTTTTCTCTCTCCCGGTTCCAGCAGTGATCTCTCTTGTCCATTCATGGGATCAGCCACGTTCTCCTAACCAGATCCGAGTAAGGCAAACTCTGCCGTGTCCAATTTTGGGCCACGAGCATTCTAGCTGCTACTATTCACACTGTCACACAAACTAATGCAGCCGTTCAGCCAACCCATCTATGTTGCCTGGCACCCAACTTTGACTGAGGTCCCTCCAGTCAGGAAAGGTGCCATCAGGTCTAAAAGGAGGCTGGCATGGGTAACAACCCGAGTCAAGGAAGCCCCCAAAGGCAGAAACGCTTCCTCTAAAAAGTGGAAGGTTTGGCCAAGTGAGGTGCACAAAAAGGAGCACAGCTTCTGACAAAACAAATGCAAGATGCCCATACAGCAGGCAAAGAGAGACTCTTTGACCAGAGGATAGCAAAAAACATAAATACATCAGAAGCAGGAAACCAACCGAGGAAGCAATTTGGCTGTTGAATGACAAAGCAATGAAAGGATTACTTAAGGAAGATGGTGAGATGGCTGAGAAACTGAATGAATTCCTTGCACCCATTTTCACTGTGGAAACTGTGGGTCACATACTCACACGGGAGCCACTGCTGTTGTGGGGAAGGCTGTCTGAAGAACTGGGTCAAATGGAGGTAGTGAGAGATGAAGTTCTAGGACCACCTGGCAAACTGAAAATTGGTAGGTCTCCAGGCCCAGGTGGTATACACTTGAGGATTCTTAAGGAACTCAAATATAAAATTGTTCATCTGTTAACTAGTATACGCAACTTGTTACTAAAATCAGCAGTTGGTTCCCTTCCTTGAACGCAATGACCTGGCAACAGTGAACCATGCAGTGGTCACCTCGAGACTGGATTACTGCAATGCTCTCTACATGGGGCTGCCCTTGTCCCAAATCCGGAAGCGGCAGCTGGTGCAGAATAAAGCGGCAAGACTGTTGTTGCGTGTCTTCCTGTGCGGGAGCACATCCAGCCTGCCCTAAAAGCACTGCACTGGCTGCCTATAGCATACTGGATTGGGTTCAAGGTTTTGGTTCTTACCTTCAAAGCCCTGTATGGTCAGGGACCTACTTACCTAAGGGACCGCCTTTCCCCACATGTTCCCCAGAGAGCACTAAGATTGGGGTCCCAAAACCGTCTGGCCCACCCAGGCCCTAAAGAAGCCAGGCTAGCTGTGACGGGGGCCAGGGCCTTTCCTGTAGTGGCCCCTAACTGGTGGAATGAGCTCCCGGATGACATTGGGGCCCCGCGGGACCTCCTACAGTTCCGCGGGGCCTGTAAAACGGAGCTCTTCCGCCAGGCTTTTGATTAGGGTGCCACCTTTCAGTAGCGTGGCCCTGGCCCCCCAACATCAGCACTAACTTAATAACTAACAGTCTGGCAAGAACCTGGATTATGATGGTAGATGACCATCTGGACGTTGAGAGAATGCCGCCATCTTTTATGGATACTTATGTTCCTTAACACCTAAATTTTATATGCTGTGGTTTTAATTCAATTTTCTGTGTCTTAACATATCTTGTTGTTTTAACATGTGTGTGTGTGTGTGTGTGTGTTCTGTGAGCCGCCCTGAGCCTGCCACGGCGGGGTGGGCGGGATACAAATTAAACAAACAAAATAAAATAAAATTTAAAAATACTGATTACCCACTGAACTTTGGGTGGCCACCTATTTGTTGGCAGATAATAACCCTGAATCCACTTATTTTGTTACAAAAATTTTAACGATAGTTTTATCGGTAAAGCGACAAAAATCTGGTCTGACACGACTGTAACAGAATTTGGTATATATACTTAGCTAATATGATCTCTTTAAACGAATAATAGTTTTTATCAGTGACTTCTGTTTTAACATCTTAGAATTTTCAGATTTGACTATTCTGATTATGAATTTGAATTTTGAGAGTAGTGCGGTACATCTGTGTGTGATAACAGATCTCTTTGGCTGAGCTGAGGGCCTTCGGTCATAGAAGCTAATAAAGAAAGTAAGTAAAAATGATCAAGGAAGAGGTTCCTGCACGGTCCACTGAGGAAGGCAGACGAAACCGTGTACACGGAATTAAGAGACTTCAGAGAGGGCTGCGTTAATAGATTTCCACTTAAAGGTTTGAAATAACTGAAATGTGAACTCATTGAAACACCCGGAGGTGGGCAGGCTGGCAAGGAAGTGAGTGGTCAGCCTGAGCTCCTCTTTCAGGGTGGTGCTTTATAAGATGGCTCATGGGAGCACCTGGTTGTGAGCACCTGGGCGCGAGTGAGCAGGCACAAACGCAGGGGAGGGGCTGTTTGTGGCTTGGATCCTGCCCAATCTAACAGAAAAGAATGCCAGAGAGGAGGCAGCTAGCCTGACCTCCTCGGAAGAAAAGCAGGATGGGGACCTCAAGAGGTTCAACACAAGCTTCAAAGCTCATCAGGCCTGGACCAAAACTTCCACATGAAAACGGCTCCAGAGAGGAGGCAGCTTGCAAAAGGGCCCCTGGAGTCTTATCGTGTCACCACCAGGGAAGAAATCTCCGCCTCTTAAGCTACCATCCAAAGAGGAAAGTGAAAAAAACACATACTTACGGTAGCTACTCTCACTGTCACTGGCGTTAGACGTTACCTGTTCTGGAAAGGCAACAGAGAAAAGGGGAGAGTGAGGGACTGCCACGGAACAGCATGGATTCTGAACAGAAGTGTGGACCAAAGGGGCAGAAATGGCCGGGAGTAACCCAGAAGAAGCAACAGCGTGGGGGGGGGGGGGGGGGGGATAACTTCCTTTAAGACCAAGCCATACTTGGCAATTTTTCGTTTGGTCCTCATAAAAGGAATCCCACAGCCCAGCTGTTGCGTGTAGATCAGACCGGCTGGCCTGCGGCTCAAGTTTCATGCACTCGAGACTTCATGATACAGTTCAAAAACAGCCCCGTGGGACACAGAGAAAGTTCTTAGAATGCACAGAAGAGCTGAAGGACACTGAAGAAACCAGCGGAGGACTCCTGCCCTGCAGAGAAGCAGCCTTCTGATGGTTTTGTTGGGCCTGCAAGGCCGGGCCGCAGCTCAGCCGGAGGCTTCCTGGAGTGCCGGGGTGGGTGGGGGTGGGGGAGACCCGGGCCCCCCACTCTTATTGGCCACGGCCCATTCCTGCCCCCTTTCAGCTGAGCCGGTGGCCTGTGGGCAAACCCAGCTGCATCGACAGCTTCCTGTTCTGCCGTCTGCCTCAACTGGATGTGCTTTATGAGGTGGGCCACATTTTAGCCGTCCCTCCCCCCAAGGAGCTCAGGGTGGGGCACGCAGCCCTCCACGCTCCCCCACAAGCCTGTGCCGCAGGGCTGCACAGCAACCAGGCGCCCGGGGGCAGCCCAGGGGACATCCCGGGCAGGCAGAGGTCTTCTCGTCCAACAAGCTCTCTGCCGTCCTCGTCAGGGCAGACGAGAGGCCCTCCTCGTTGCGTGCGCCTCATCCAGGAGGCATGGGGGGGGGAAGGGGGAGACTGCACAAGACACCCCATCTGGCGTGCCAGGAAGCATGCTCAAAGAGGAGACCAAGCGCCTCCCACGCTGATGCTGCTTTTGTTTTGTTTGCTCTTTGTGACACCAACCTGCTGGCTCCATAGAGCCATGCCTGGGACCCGGTTTCTGCCTCGTGGGGAAGACCTTATCCCAGTTCAGGCAGCCCGTGCATTACTAGCAACGAGAAGGGTAATGCAAACCCGCCAGGTGAGTAGACATGCTTGTAACCACGGAGGCGTGGAAAGGCTTCCTGGTCAAAAAGCGGGAGGCAGGGGAGGGTCGTGGGATCCAAATGAGAAGGCAAACTCCTGAAAAGGAGCAGGAGCCCAGCGGAGGGATCTGGCAGGAAGACGCTCCCGAGCCCAGCAGCGCTCACAAGACATGATGTCCTGGCAGAGTGAAGCGGGCGTGCGGGCGGGCGGGAGGGAGGCTCGGAGGGTGGCGGCGGGACTGGTTCAGGTGGCTCACTTACTCAGGCCTTTTGATCCCATGTCCTCAGGGATCTCCTGCAGAGTAGTTCCCAGAGGGCAAGCAAGAGAGAGAGAGACAATCACAGAGAAAACAACCGTCAGTAGCATATAACAGAGGTGCTACAACAAGGCGGTTCCAAGAGAACCCCCGCAGGGGACAAAGAGACCCGCTCAAAAATTTAGCCAGGCACCAATTCAAGAGCAAGAAAGTGGACTCTCGGGAAACCACCCTCCATCGGTTCTAGGGTACGATGGGAGGGTCTCCCCACAGCCACTGTAATCGATCGTCACAATCAGAAGGCAGGGAACCTTTCCCCCTGAGGAGCAGCCTGGCTCTCCAAGCCGGCCACCTGATGCACACACAGCCTCTCTCTGGTCCACGACAGTCCCCTGCTGCGGCTCTTGGAACCGCCTCCAAGGGAACCCCCTGCGGCACACCAGGCAGGCCCATGGATACGGTCACCTCTCTCTCTCTCTCTCTCTTCCGGTCTCCCCCCACCCACGTACTTACGGTCAACATCACTGGTCTCCTGCTCACTCTGGTCCTTGTTCTTGTAGAAGGGGAATTTTCGGGAAAAGAGGTTCTTTTTACGCTTGTCATTGAATGACTGCTGAAGAAGAGAAGGAGGGGCAAAACAAAGCATGTCGAATGTCCACTGTGTCACGGAGAGGTCCAGCCCTAGCTGTGTGGTCAGCCACGTGCGATGCAAGGCGGAAGGCGCTGACTGTGGCCTTCTGCATGCACGCGCATGGGGGCTTTTATGCCCGGGGACTGAGAAGGTTCTCAGCCAGCCAGCAAGCCAGCCGCTGGAAACACTGACGGGAAGACCAGACTGTTGTCGCAGCACAGCAGGCAGCAAGCGCCCAGGGGAGGGCCCATTCCGCTCCTACGGGACACTCTCAGAAACATGTCAGGTTTGAGTCCAGTGGCGGCACCTTAGAGGCCCGTCGGATTTTCGGGGCATGAGCTTTTGAGAGTCAGAGCTCTCTTTGCCAGACACCTTTGGGCACTCTTGGTGGCCTGCAAGGTTCGACTGCAGACAGGCACGGCTATCACCTGAAACAATCCCAGAAGCAGGAGTGGACTCGTCAAGGGCAGGAACTTCTTGCATGTACAACATACGTGCACGAGCGCTGGTTTGCTTCTATTTAAGAAATCCTGTTCTCCCTTCTCTGTAAAAAGGTTTCTTGCATGTCGCAGTTTCATTATCCTGCACGAAACAGTCAACTGCACTGACCGACAAGCCAGGGAAAGGAATAAAAACGCCTCCCATCTTGACCGGCCTGGCCTGAAGATCCGTGGGAGAGGCCTTTCTGTGGGAACCTGCCCCCCCCGCCCAGAAAGGCTTGCAGACGGCCCCCTCCCCTCACTCCCCCCAGCAGGCGAGGCACACACTACTCTCCACCATGGGTCTTCTTCCGGAGGTCAGCGGAAACGCTCTGATTCCAGAAGGCCTTGGAACGGCTCACTTGACTGAATTGTTTTAAACTGACTGTAGGTTTAGCGATACTTATGGTTGTTTTATGTGTGGCAGAAGGAAGCCTTGGACCCCCCCCC